>NW_013673548.1:24838-34550 GCF_000517525.1 Limulus polyphemus
AGCCACTGGATAAACTCCAGCAAAGTTGATGTTTAGCAGGGAACACCGATTGCCAGTGAATCTGTTAACAGGATGCCCACCTTATGAAGAGTTGCCTGAAAATGTTTCAGAGTTTGTGAAAGTATTATCTGAAAGGATGGGTGATATTCACCCTCAAGTGCATTCAAACTTGAAAACGTCTGCTGATTCGATGAAGTTATTTTATGATAAGAGATCTACAGAAGTCAGCTTTGTACCAGGAGACAAGGTGTGGTTGTATAATCCCAGGAAGACCAAAGGGAAGTCTCCGAAGTTGTCTTCTCCATGGGAAGGCCCATATGACATAGTGGATCGTCTCTCAGATGTGACTTTCCGGATAAAATGTGGTCAGCGAGGTAAGCCAAAGGTGGTGCATGCCAACAGGCTTTGGCATTATCATGGTCCAGGACATTTCAGTTGGGACAAAGTGAACAACAGAACAAATGACGCTGCTGAAGACGTGCCACCTGAAAAATCCACTGTCAAAGAAGAAACTATACTCAGTTTTGAGAAGGGAAACAGTGAAGCCCTTGATGAAGTTACTACCACTGATGTGACTGTTACCGATGATAGGACATTTCCTGATGAAGCAGATGAACCCCACATGAAGCAGAAGCCAACGAGATGGAGACCAGTACGAAAGAAGATACGTCCCGTAAAATTAAGAGACTTTGTTTTATTGTAATTTTGTGTTTGTAAATTCTGTACATGTAATTAAGTTATTGTTAATTATTTATTGGTTTAATGTAAGTGGTTATTGTTCGGGATGAACAATACTAAGGAAGGGGCAGTGTTACGACAGCGGAGGTCATGTGACACTAGTAACATGTCATGCACTTCTAGAACGTTCATGAAACCTCAGGAAGTTGCTAGATTTCGGTATTCTTGTACATATTAGACGGCCAAGACGTGACGGCAATAATGTGTAATTGAACTGCGGACAGAGAGAGATTTATTGTTGAGCACGTGAGATCTTCGTTGTGAATTATAGCGTTTGTTATAGCGTGATCATGGAAATTAAGTGTATTCCAAAGTTGTATTTAGAAAGAATAAACCAGTTTTATTTAAGAAAGGACTTGTATCGCTAAAGTTTCTTGAGAAAGAAATTATACGGAAAAATTAACTAACGAACGGAGACGTAACAATATTACTTAATATGATGCAATATAGGGAAACAGTATGTTATCAAAAATTTAAAAACAAATAAATAAATTGTAACAGATTAATAAAAATGCTACTACAACTAGACTCAAATAAAAACAATTTATTACATATAACAACAGAAATCCAAACAAACAAACTTCAAACAACAAAGATACAAATGTTATCACTTAGAAAAAAAAATAATGAGTAAATTTGTGCCTGGCCAGAACTAAGTAGTACATACGTTAATAAACAATACAACATAAATTTAAATGGGATTAATTTCAGTAAATACCAAAGGAATTTGGAAAAAGAACCAGAAAAATAAAAAAAACTAATCTACCACAGAATAACACAATGTTTCAAAATTAAACAACTTCTCAACATCTTGAACAATATTGAGCAATAATTTTAACTATATTTCGGGAACTAACTAATTTTCAAAATCAAGGAAGGCTCTTTATTTAGTGGTTAGACAAGGAGTTTATGTCTCATGCGTCTAGTTATTACCCTAATCTAAATATCTTTCACAACATTAATCTCTATACATCACCACTAGGGGAAGCTGATGTCAGTTTCATGATACATACAAACATACTCAAAATCCATGTGCCCAAATGGAAGAAGAGTTAGCACTTTAATACCACTTAAAATTCATAGTTAAACTAAATGATAGAAGAAATAACATATGAATGATAAATAAAACCATAACGTAATAAAATTAATATTTGCTATCTCAAAAACTGAGGATTAATTTGTTTATTAAAATACTTACAGTCCAACTTTTTTTAGTTGGTTATTCCAATTCTTTTCCAAAATCAGCCAAACAACTCGAGATTGTAATTCTCTCATAAGTACAGGAAGGTCAGCTAGAGACAATATTCGTTTATATCCTTTTCTTACTATCCTTTTTTGATATAAAAAATACTATGATTAAAAACAAAAGTAACAACTTCATATTTTGTTGTTATTCAATTGATTACTTTCAGGAAGTTCCAAATAAATCTTAAAAATCATAGGTTATGATAACTTTGTAAGCATTTTAAGACGAAATATAAAAATCACAAAATAAGAATCAAATGTCGATGTCATCAATAGCTGTACTATTGAACAGCTATGCATTTGTTCACATTAAATTAAAATACTTTTACAGCATTGTAACATTTATAATAATCTTTAATAATTCCTTATATGTTTTAAACTTGGAAATATAATATCACCAATATATCTAATTAAAGCTGTTATAATAAGATACATATAACTAGTTTCTCAGCAACTAGTGTAGCATTGACATTGACTATGTGATCTATACTTACTTAGAAATATTTGATAAGTAAAACATCTTTACTTGAATAAAAAACACAAAAAAACATGTTTCTGAGAAGAATGATTAAGGTTAGAATTACTTTTGTCTTTGTACAAACAAAAGTAAAAAATAAAAGGGTATATAAAAAATAACATTTATGTCCAAAATACAGCACCTCTACAAAAACAAATGGTCACATATTTTCACAAACATTCATGTAAAAGGTACAATTCCAATCAGTATTTACTCTAAAGCTTTCTTTTTGTTAAACTATTTTGACACAATTCATGCAAAATACACTGCAAAAGTCTGGATAAAACTCTGACATGTATATAATTTACTTACGTATCTACCCATAGAAATAATAAGCGTGACATAAATGACACATGATGAAAATAGCTTCCTGCTTGATTCTGGAAAAAAAAAAGGGGGGGTTAGGTGGAATGCTTATGCAGTTAAGTAGTTAAAGTTAAGTTTTGAACTATGCTGATCCCAAGTTTTATCATTAGTAGACCCTGTTAAAAACATGTAAGTTTTAGTAGAAAACAAAAAATTACACCTTGGAGTGTGTATAACTGCTTGCTAAATTTACTTAGGCATAAATCAGATATACAAATTATACTTCTTACTTTTAACGCCATAGACTCAAATCTAAAATATATCTATTTGAGTAGTTATGGACAATTTTTAAATATGTCTTTTTGTCATTGTTTTTCCAGAATTTTATTAAATTTCCAAACAGTTCCAAAATTTGTAATTGTCTTTAGCTCATATAAACTTTCTATAAAAATACAAAATCATTAATTATCAAAGTGTAATTTTTATGGTAATAGACATTGTTTATTATATAACCTGATGTTTTATACATATTATTTTAGACATAGATGTATATCACTAATAAAATGTTTTTCCAAATGTGAAGGTGTGGTATGCAAATACTACATATCTCACTCTCCTATAGTGAATAACTATAGTGAATTACTGGAACTCAGTAAATCCTGTTGAGGATAAGTGATAATTTGCAACATGACAAATTCTAGGTTACCAGTAAAAAAATTATCTGATAAAGCTCTTGGACCAGATAATATTTGTCCAAGGGTTTGAAAGACGTTAAGGATTGAATATGTGAGTGTCCTGATACAATTTGTTTTAAGTCCTTGGATAGTGGGCAGGTGCCAAAAATTTGGAAGTTGGCTAATGTTACTCCTCTTTTCAAGGGAGGTGATAAAATCTGTCTTGGTAATTATATGCCTATTAGTCTTACAGGAGTGATGGGAACAGTTTTTGAAAGAATGATAAAAGATGCTTTGCAAAGTAATTTAACAAAGTTTAGAATTTTCTTGGATAGTCAGCATGATTTCATTAGAGAAAAATCTTGCCTTATTAAACTTTTGCCATTTTTTGAAGAGGTTACTGTTTGTGGTACATGTTGGGGCTAATGATATAAGGAAAGATGGATCTGAGGATCTTAATGATAAGTATAAAACACTGATAAGAGCATTTAAGGAAAGAGGTCACAGCTTGATTTTGTCAGGGATATTGCCAAAAATAAATTGTGAGGATGAAATACTAAGTAGGTCACTATAATCGAATGCCAGGTTTAGATCAATATGTAGGAATTAGCAAATAGGCTGGTTGGATTTGTGGGATAATTTTAATGGGAAATTTAATCTTTTTGGAATGGGTGGCTTACACTTAAACAAGGTAGGTAAGCATGTTGGTAAGGGCTATTAAATCAGCTGTAATGGTAAATTTAAACTAGGGCTAGACAGGGGTGAGGGCTATAGTATTAGTAAAATAGAAAATATATTTGACAGCAAAATGTACAACAGGTATAAAACATGAACATATTTTAAAATCTATGATTAATTGTTACTATTGTAATGCTCAAACTATTAGAAATACAATTGATGAGTTCATTGCAGTTGTGAAAACTGTGGATTTTGATATTATGGGTATCACTGAGACTTGGTTGGATTTGAACAATTTTGATGAGATAAATGTTTTTGAAATACCATGTTACAGATTATTTACTAGAGATAGAGTATTGAAAAAGGGGGAGGAGTAGCTTTATATGTGAGGAGTGAATTGCATACTGTTGAGTTAGAGCATATCAAAGAAAATAGCACTGAGGTTGGGTCAGTTTGGGTTAGTGTTAGTGGATATAAAGAGAAAAGTCTTGTAAATGGGATTTGTTATAGACCACAAGGTCAGAATGTGGAAGTTAATGAGAAATTGTAAAATAAGATCAGAATGGTAGCCGAAAAAGATGTTGTTATTATTATGGGAGATTTTAATTTCAGGGGTATTGATTGGGAAAATTTCAAATCTGACAGTGAGGGGATAAGTTTTTGGAAATTGTTCAGGATGGAACCTACATGAGAGGAAGCTATATTGTATTTAATATTAGCATCCAACGTGAATATGATAGACAAAGTTGTGGATGGTGAGAATTTAAGTACAAGCAACCATTGTACTATTAGGTGTGGGAGATTTCATTACATGTAGAATTGAAGAAGAATAGTACCCTGATTTTAAATTTCAGGAAAGCCAATTTTGATGAAATGATACATGGTCTTGCTTCTGTCGATTGGACTAAGAAGTTGGGAGAGGATCTTGAACAGATGTGGGAAGCATTTAGGGAATAAATGATATGCATACAGAACATACATATTCCCTACAGAAAAAAAGGGCAATGGAGCAGGATAAGCCAGTATGGTTTAGTAAAGGTTTAAGACATCATATTAGGGATAAACATAATAAATTCAAAAAATTTAAACTTACTGGAAATAATAAGGACTTGGAAGACTATAGGAAATCAAGAGAGCTGGTTAAAAAGGAAGTTAAAGAGCAAAAACTGTATATGAAAGAGGGTTGGCCGAGAGTGTTAAATCAAACAATTAGGATTGGGCCTTTTGAAAATGATAATGGGGAACTGATCTTGGAAGATTATGAGATGGTAAACTTATTAAATTATATGTTCTCTTTAGTTTTTGTGAAGGAAAATACAAGTATTATGCGTCAACCAGAGCACTTAATGTATGGGGAAAATATTGATGTAAAAAATATCATTTTAAGTTCTGAAATTGTAAGAGAAAAGTTGGGACACCTAAAAGTTGATAAATCCCCTGGACCAGACACTTTTATTCTATAGATTTAAATGAACTTAAAGAGTTTATCCGTGAGCCACTAGCTAATATTTTTTATAGGTCATTGAGTAGTGGAAGAGTATTACAAGATTGGAAGTTGGCTAATATTAGTCCAATATTTAAAGGAGGTGATAAACATTGTCTAGTCAATTATAGGCCAGTTAGTCTTACATCAATAGTTCGAAAGGTTTTGGAGAGTGTGATTTAAGATACATTGCAGAGTCACTTAAAGCAGTCTGATATAGTGTCAAAGAGCCAGCATGGTTTCATTAAGGGAAAGTCTTGTTTAACAAATCTTCTGACATTCTTAGAGGATGTTACTGCAAGAGTTGATGAAGGAAATAATGTGGATTTGTCTTACCTTGATTTTCACAAAGCATATGATAAAGTGCCTCACAAAAGATTTGTTACAAAAACTAAATCTGTGGGTGTGGGGGAAATGTTATTAAATTGGATAGAAAATTGGCTGGAGAGTAGAAAGTAGACAGTAGTAATAAATGGAGTTAGACCTGACTGGATCACAGTTACAAGCCGTGTGCCTCAGGGCTCTGTGCTGGGTCCTCTGCTGTTTGTGATTTATATTAATGATATTGACTATGGAATGACATTAAGATTTTTGGGGTGGCTAACTCTATCAAAGTTACTGAAGACTTACAGGGAGATTAAGATCATTTGATGCATTGGACCAATACATGGCAGATGATGTTTAATTATCTGAAATGTACAGTGATGCATGTAGGCTTTCACAATTCAAATTACTGTTGCAATATAAATGGGAATACATTAAATACTGTGGTTGAAGAAAAAGATCTTGGTGTTGTGGTAGAAAAATCATTTGTGTAAAAAAACAGTGTATTGTAGCTAGCAATAGAGCTTTTAGGATTTTTGGTAGCATTTATAAAAATATTGAATACAAGACAAGGAATTTTATTGTTTCACTGTACAGATCTCTTGTAAGGCCTAATTTAGAGCACTGTGTAAATTTTTTGTTGCCTTCCTTAAGAAGGACATTGAATTGTTGGAGAAGTTTCAAAGAAGAGCTACTAGATGGTTGGATTGTCCTATGAGGAAAGACTAAAATCTCTAAACTTGTTTTCTCTAGGAAAGAGAAGGTTCAGAGGGGATTTGACTGAGGAGTAACGATTATTAAGGGTATTAATAATATTGAGCCATCAAACTTTTTTGTGTTTAGCAGTGAAAACAATAGGACAAGGGGTCAAAAATTTTAATTCTGGTAGCGTAGGAGTCATCTGCGGTTTAGACATTATTACTTTTCAAACAGAGTGGTTGGCTTTTGGAATGAGCTGCCTTCAAGGGTGGTGGAGGCAAAACATTTAACTGAGTTCAACAAAAGATTGGATGAATACATGAGTAGTAAGGGGTGGTTATGGTTGGGAGCTAAAAGGGACATCATTGATGGGCTAAAATGCTCCTTTTTGTCCCTTTAAAATTTTACGAATTTATGTAGATAAGGGTATGGGTGTGGAATTGGTGCACCTGGATTTTCATAAAGCATTTGACAAGGTGCGACAAAAAAGCTTGTCAAAGTTATCTCTGTATATGTGGGGCATAGGTTGGTTCATTGTATAACAAATTGGCTAGATCAAAGAAAGCAGAGGGTTGTTATAAATGGAGTTCAGTGAAACTGGATTAATGTCACAAGTCAGCATAGGCATACAGGCTGGGGGAAAGGGGCAACTGCTCCCAAAAATTATGGGCAGATTGAGTCGTTCAAGCAAATTTTTTCCTCGGACTCTGGCAAATTAGAAAAACAGTAGTATCACTTTAGAGGGAAGAGAATCCTGCATACCTCCATGCCAGCAAAGGTGGAAAAATTAAACTTCATAGTACATCTGGTGGAAATATTTGATCTTGAATTTGATGTTAAAATTGCTCTTTCAATATTGTTTAGTCTTAGATTTTGCACAAAAATTATGCTTTAAGCCTGTCATTATCATTATATAATTGATTGTTGATGAAATTTAGCAAAATTCTTAAAATACTCACAAAATTGATCTAGTGATATTTAGCGATACACATATTAATAATTAGTATACATATCACCTATATGTCCCAATGAATTTCATTTTGCATGTATTCATTATCAGGATACTAACAGTCATACGTTTTAATTTCAGAGTCACGGTTTCACAAAAAGTCATTGTCATTTGTAATGAGTGCTGGAAGGAAATTGACTCACTCTATAAAGAAAACTATGTGAAAAAAAATCATAAAAGCGAGAAAGTCAAATTCAGTACAGTAGCCTATGCAAATCAATCACAACTCAGTAGCTTAATTGTTCATTGGGAGCGCAAAACATTGACACCTGGATCCTGATGAGGAATGAGCAAGCGGAAACAGCAACAGTATTTCTGCGAATCCTTGCACACAAAATAGTCCATCAGAAGAAACGGTTTAATCAGAAGTTGCCCATACAGAAATAGTATTAGAGGATATTCCTGATGCTGACAACAGTGCGAGTGATTCAGACTTTGCTACGGAAAATACTACCCCGGAAGCACAGCTCGTGTCTGAGACTGACATTTATTCCACTGTGGAATCACTATCAGTCTTGTCAGAGCTTTTTTTTTTTGTATAAGAGGCCACATATTTTACAGCAGGCGTTTGCGACTTGTTAGCGATAAATTCGAACAATAAACGGACAGCACACAATCCACCTGTTTTAAAATAATATATTCAAAACAAGTCAAACGTAAGTACAAAAATTCTTTAGATGATAAGTTATCACAGTTGTATCAAAAACTCTAAATAATGATCTTTTCTTGTCAAAAGTCCACACAGACTGATTCAATTACTTTATAATCCAATAGACAAGACGAATTATTTTTCTCTACTTTGTTTCTTACTATACAATTTGCAATAAATTCACTTACGTTACCCCGTGGGTTACCAGAGTTATATCCCTAAATTTAAATAATTGTCTCCTTTTCGTCAAATTCCACACAGAATGGTTCAATTACTTTAGACTTTGAACACCCTTTGACAAGACAAATTATTTTCCTTATCTCCGTCAAAAAACTGTGAAACTCACTTTAAGTTTAAAATATCGCCCATTACCACTTAAGTAACAATCACACAGTCTATCTTCACTTTCACTAACTTGACTTAACTTGTTGGTTACCACAGTTATATCCAGAGCTTTAAATAATTGTCTCTTTTTATTTTCGTCAAAAGTATACACAGGCTGGTTCAGTTACTTTAGAACCCAATTGACAAAACAGGTTATTTTTCATATCTCTGTTGCTAAATACAGCTGTGAAACACACTGCTACGTCTCTGTTTGTTTGTTTGTTAATACTTCGAAGATACAAGTCCTTTCTTTACAAAACTTGTTTATTCTTCCTCAATACAACTTGTAATACACTTAATTTTCACAGTTACACACAATATAGTTCACAACAATTCACTCACTTTCTATTGCGCTTAGACTTAATTGTCCGTCCCGCAAACTATAGTTCCGATCTCTGTGTCTGCTATCCTCCGCTCCCGCCGACCGTAATCGCTGTCTTTCTTTCTCTCTGCCTGCTTCGTCTTCGCCACGTCTCTGCCTCCGTCTCCACTACTGCTTCGACTCCGCCTCGTCTGTCTCTCTCACTGTCTAGCGCACTTATATACGATAATACTGCCTGTTCTAGAAACTTCTAAGACTCTCAACACGTGCCACCAGCGTCAATTTAATCCCACTGTCGCCACACACTAGCGAATCTTCTAGAATACTCGTCACGTGACCCCCACTGTCGTAACATTGCTCCTTCCTTAGTATTGTTCGTCCCGAACAATAGCCACTTACATTAAACTAATAAACAATTAACAATAACTTAATTAAATGTACAGAATTTACAAACACAAAATTAAAATTCAACAAAGTCTTTTAATTTTTTGGGACGTATCTTCTTCTGCACTGGTTTCTGTCTCGTTGGCTTCTTTTTCATGTGGGGTTCATCTGCTTCATCAGGAAACGTCCTATCATTGGTAACAGTCACATCAGTAATAGTAACTTCATCAAGGGCTTCACTGTTTTCCTTCTCAAAACCAAATAGAGTTTCTTCTTCGACAGTGGCTTCTTCAGGTGACA
>NW_013673549.1:0-13604 GCF_000517525.1 Limulus polyphemus
AAGTAACTACATTCGGTTTAAATTATTATTATTACTGGCAGGAAGGAATGTTGAGGTATAAGTGTTGCCATAGTGAAACCATTGTAAAAGTAACTACATTCGGTTTAAATTATTATTATTACTGGCAGGAAAGAATGTTGAGGTATAAGTGTTGCCATAGTGAAACCATTGTAAAAGTAACTACATTCGGTTTAAATTATTATTATTACTGGCAGGAAAGAATGTTGAGGTATAAGTGTAATGCGAATGGGAATTTTATAGCTCAGTAATTCGTAATAAAAATTCCAAGGCCAACGATACTTTTAAACTGCTTTCTTGTAGTAGCATTCGTGTTTATATAGGCATTAAAAGATAGAATTAAATAAATTTGATGGTTTGTTTGTTTGTTACGGATTTCGCGCAAAGCTACACGAGGGCTATCTGCGCTAACCGTCCATAATTTGGCAGTGTAAGACTAGAGGGAAGGCAGCTAGTCATTACCACCCACCGTCAACTCTTGGGCTACTCTTTTACCAACGAATAGTGGGATTGACCGTCACATAATAACGCCCCCACTGCTGAACGGGCGAGCATGTTTGGTGTGACGGAGATTCGAAACCGCGATCCACAGATTGCGAGTCGAGCGCCCTAACCACCTGGCCATGCCGGGCCTAAATTTGATGGAATAATTAAGATTATTATTATTTAAGGATGGCATTAGCTTAAGTGATAAAAATGTTTATTTAAAATTAGATATTTTTGGAGGTGAGGAATTCTTTACGAGTAAAAAGATGCTACCACACATTTAAATGAAGTAAATAATGTAAGAGTAAAAAAAATGTTTCTTGTACATCTAAGATCTAAAGTATAGAGTTAATTAAAAGTCTAAATTTATTTACTTTTTTTTTTTAGTTTACAGAAAATTGTGTGTAATATATTCCCTTTTACAAAACATTTATATGTAATAAAGGACATTTTATTTAGTCTAAGAAAGCGTGTTAAGTTACAAATTCATTAATTTATTTTGCAGTCTACTTACGTGACTTGACAACAGAACGTTGGGAAACTGGTCATTAAATTAATACGTGGAAATCTGTCTGTAACTGAAATGCTTTCAGAAAAGCTTTAATCTTCTGACTAAAATTGTTTTAGCCTTGCAAATATGAACTTAGAGTTCATAATTATTTGTTTTAGTGTCTGAATAGTTAACTAGAAATTATAATATATATATTTTACAATATTTCTATCAGATATTTGACCACTTAATAGTAATTTACAAATGCAAACAACAGCATGAAAAAAGTTAAATAATAAACTTTTCTGGTACATGGTTGTTTTCTCAGTGCAATCCCGGATTTTAGCGTTGTAAATATGTAAACTTATCGTTCACTTACCGAAGAACCTAGTACATTCTACTGTAAGATCTTAGAACAAGTTCGTAAATTTAAATAATTTCATTCTATTACGACTTAAAATTCAAGGCTGTAACGGACTCACGATCGTTAAAACTTCTGTACAAGACAACCAAGAAACATGAGATTAAATTTCAAAGCATGTATTTTCAGTTGCATTCATAATTATTTATTTCAAAAAATAAAATGTACAGTAATAGAATCAAAGGAGCACTCTTTAATTAGGAAGTGAAAACAATAACATTTTTGTAATTATTCTACGGGTGATTCCCAGATGATAATTTGTTTGTTGCAATGTAGGATTCTTCATCTCAAGAAAGGCATGGTGGACGGTCCCGTTAAATAACTATAAGAAAACGATAATATATTGAACTTCAGAAATTCAAGAATGTTATTACGATACAAACCTTTAAGGACAGAACGTTATTTTTGATCAAGTAAAAGCTAGAATATTCGCACAATAGATTTATTTTCGTTGCATCGTAACACTTTAATAAAACAACTTGACATGATTTGCAGGTAAAATAAACAAAAGAGTAAAAATTTAATTTCCATTTGATCATTTAGAATAATACCAGTAAGTTAAATCAGTAGTGTAATACGAAAATCAGGATAACAAACATAATACTTAGATGAATGATTAACTTGAAGTTCCAGATCCTGACCCAACCTGTATCGTTAACCCCGACATTAAATGTCCTTCCTGTGCATGCCGGGTGGCTGATCCTCATGATTGCGGAGCCTTCTACCAATGTACAACTGAGGGTAAAGCCTGTAAAAAGACTTGTCCAACTGGTCTCAAGTTTAACCCTGTTAAGATGGTGTGCGACTTACCTGACAACTGTGATTGTACTCTAGCAGGTAAGTAAATTATTGGAGGTCACAGCTATTATACTAGTGTTTTTAATTTTTTGTTGTTGACATAGTGCGAACTTCTTTCAGCACCAAAACTTTTTTTCTAATTAGTTTCCTATACAAATAGTTACCAATTCTTTGTCATTAACTTCAAAACGGTAATATCGTTTATTATTTAAATTCACCCATTATCTCATAATCAAAGGCTTTGAAATTTGTTAGTGAGCTTTACCTGGGTCAACTCCACAATTATGGACGTTTCTTGGCCAATCACAGACTTTGAGAAGAGGGTTAAAGTAGAGAGATGCAGGACAATCCTTCAGATAGGCGATACCATTAGTACAGTGGTAGAACTTGGTACAGTCGTCTTTCTTAGAAAAGAGACCGTCTAAAGTGGTACAGACTGGGTCTCTAATCCATTTCCCTTCGATTAAAAGTGAAATGAGATAAATAAAATTAGAGCGTTGTTTCAGGAAATATCAATTACATTTTAATATATTAAAACAAATATATCACTTCATCTAAAATAAATCGTATTCCAAGTTAAATAAAAGAAAAAAGTTGAAGAAAATGTGACAATGAAATATTATTTTAATACAAAGAACAAATTCAAAACTAGTTAGTACAATGTTAACTACATAATTACCACAACCGTCGTCACTAGATATAAATATAGTAATGTATGTACATGTAAAGAATGGAACAACAAATCTTTTTACATTTTTCAAAAGTTCTCAGAAAAGTCTCCTTTACGTACAATGTTCACGCGTTTAGCAACAACAAGTCGAAACTTAGAAAAAACATATTTCAGCTTTTTGCTATTCAAATTGGATTGGCGTATTAAAAGATATAATTGACTTCAGTATTGCAATAATATTTTGTCTAAATATATATATATTAAATCGAACTATGTCGTCACATTTTTCTAGCTTGTCCAACTGAGTCCACTAGCGTTCAAACATCTCCAAATCCCTGTGGATGCACTACTTGTGTAACGCCACACCCCAGTGATTGTTCAGCTTACTACCGCTGTAAGGATGGAACTAGAGAACTCGTTTACTGCAGTCCTGGTTTGTATTTCAACAAAATCACCAAAGTCTGTGACCACCCAAAGAACGTTGACTGCAATCACTTTGTGTGTCCAAGTAAAGACGGAATGTTTAAGAATGAATTTGACTGTGGTACCTTTTGGCATTGTTCAAATGGAATTGCGTACTTGAAAGACTGTGTTTCTGGTCTACATTGGAATGAAGAAAGACAGAAGTGTGACGTGCCTTGCCTTGCTAAATGTGATCCTTCAGTTCCAAGTAAGTAGGTCTTTGGGTATTTAGAAAAAAAAAATGTTGCACAGTATCTACGGTTTAAAACATTGAACAGTGTGAACATTTCCTTCGTCAAACTTAGTCGTACTGATTACAATTCCACATTAGGATGACAAGAGGCTAGAATACAGCTTTTGCTGGAAATTTGAAGATAAATACAAGAATAATGCTCTCAAAGGTATTACCACAAAGTAGCTTCCTCTAGAAAATAGCTATTGTTAACATACGTAAAAAATTAAAAATTGTAAATTAAAAGAACGTGTCCAAAAGACATAATACTTTAATATAAATCACAATAACTGGAACGTATCTGAAAGCTTTCTACATTAAAGTTTTGTACATGAAGAATCCATTTTCTTTATCAACACACATTAATAGCATTAACAGAGTTTATTTTGAGATTTTTTCTTCTTCTTTTAATCATATTTGGTAACATTATATGACAACAATGTTCTTCTTAATTATCCCATGCCTGTATTTACTAAAATCTTGTTTATACCACATTTTCTGTTCCTCAGCCTGCGAACCAACTACAACTTTAAAACCAGTAGATCCCTGGTGTCCGTGTTCTATGTGCGTGTCTGAAGATCCATTCGACTGTCGGTCTTATTTCAAGTGTAACAACGGAGTCCGAGAGAAGAAGTTCTGTCCGACAGATCTGTTTTTCAATAAGAACACCAAGGTATGTGATTACCTGGAGAATGTTGATTGTCCAGACATTGGAGATCCATCCATCTGTGAAAAACCTAACGGGAAGTTTATCTTCCCCGGGGACTGTAATAAATATGTGGAATGTATCAATGGCATCGCCTACATCAAGAAATGTCCATCAGGCCAGACGTTTGACAAATCTAGACAGATCTGTAAAAAACGATGACGACTGTGGCAGTTTTTGGCAATGCCATAACGGATATCCTTACCTTAAGGACTGTAATCCTAAATTACACTGGAATGAAAAGACAAAGAGATGCGATTGGCCGTGTTTTGCCAAATGTGATCCATCTGTTCCACGTGAGTATAATGTTCCTTGAAATTTTATAATTATACTTTGGTTTCGAATGAGTAACATTTGCTTATTCATTAGAAATCATATTTTCAAACGTTCTATGAGCTTAACGACTTACTATAGAATGTATATTTTTTATCTGTGATAAATGAATGTTATCTAGTTGTTGCAAGTTTACAGAATGTTTATTGTTAATAAAAAGACCTTAGTATTGAATAAACAATTATTGTAAAGCAAAATAATAGTTACGTTTCCGTCTGATATAAGGATATCATAAGAGTTAACAAATGTCTTCAAACGTAAGTGTCGGTAGCGTATTGATCAAAGTACTGAATTGAGTCTTGTTTTATACGAACGTATTATATATCGTAACAAATCGTTATTACTACAGCTCATCTTCATGGGATTATAATAGGTTTGTTTATTTTATATAGAGAACATAAAATGCAAAGTTGTGAACAGTTCTTAATGAAATGAAAGCACAATAATATATGATAACGTGTAATGTCTTCACATTTGCAGCCTGTCCAACTGAGCCAACAACGACCACAACAACTGTCGGTCAGCCTGACTGCGGTTGTGATGGATGCATGACACCTCACGAGAATGACTGCTCTGCCTATTATCGATGTAGTAATGGTCACCGAGAGTTACTATATTGCCAGTCTGGTCTTTACTTTAACAAACAAACCAAGGTATGCGATTATCCTAAAAATGTTCAGTGTGAAAAGTTCATTTGCCCTAGCCCTGAAGGAATGTTCCAGATTACTTAAGGTATCAATAGAAAACCTACTTGGAACAGAAGGATCACACTTGGCGATACAAGGCCATTCACATCTTTGTCTCTCCACACTCCAGTGTAGGTTGGACGGACACTCCTTCAGGTATGGAATATAGTTGGAACAATGCCAGAACATTCCACAGTCGTTTTTGTTCTTAAACATCCCGTTTCTGCTCGGACACTTAAAGTTGTAACAACTGACATTATCTTTGTAATCACATTTCTTGGTGTGTCTGTTGAAGTATAAGCCAGGAGAACACGTGTATTTAACACGTATTCCATCTATACAACGATAGTAAGAAGCACAGTCTGTGGGGTCAGGTGTGAAGCAGCCGTCACAGTCACAATCACCAGGTTTTGTAGTGGGAGTTAGGGTAGGCTTGATGCATATAAACAAATTTAGTTTATCGTATTTTACATTACAAGTGAAACTGATATTTGTCTTTTCTAGGAGATCCATCCAAACCAATCCCACCAGATCCACAGCCCTGGCCAGACTGCAGTATCTGTGACTGCTGCCTTATTCCCGACAAAAATGATTGCACAAAGTTCTATCGTTGCGAGTTTGGTAAGTCTTTCCACGGACAGTGCTCCACTGGCCTTGTTTTTGATGCAACTCAAGAAAACTGTGTTTACGCCAAGGATGGGGACTGTGCTAAAGAGATAAAATATATTTGTCCACAGCCCAATGGAATGTTTGAAAATAAAGAAGATTGTGGTTCTTTCTGGCATTGTTCTAATGGTTATGGCTACTTGAAGAAATGTCCAGGCAACCTCCACTGGAGTCAAGCTATGCAACGTTGCGACTGGCCTTGTGTTGCTCGCTGTGATCCATCAATACCGGGTAAGGAACTGACTATTTAAACTTTTCATACACTCCCAAACATTATTCTACCATACATTTCTAGACTGCAATACAACTCTATTATAATTGTTTTTTTACAGTTTTAGAGAATGTAGAAGAGAGATTGTTAAACATTTTTATAAATTAGAGAATTATATTTTGGTTTGTTTGAGGTTAAGTACAAAGCTACACAATGGGCTATCTGTGCTCTGCCCACCACGGGTATCGAAACCCGGATTCTAGCGTTGTAAGTCCGCAGACATACCGCTGTGCCACTGGGGGGGGGGGCATATTTTGGTGTAAGTAATAAATATCACAAACTAAGTTCTGTACGTAATAGACAGTATTCTTGTTTATACTTAATACAGAAACACATCATTCAACATCTTCTGTATGTTTATTCATCGCTATAGTGACAATTAAAATGCCTTCCAGTATTACAGCGTATGTCTGTGAACTTACGCTAGAAACCGGGTTTCGATACCCGTGGTGGACAGAGCACAGATAGCCCTTTGTGTAGTTTCGTTTTTAACAACAAACAATCAAACAGACAATTAAAAAGTTAGACAGCTAAATAATATTCCACAAAGTAGTAAGGATATGCACAAAATAGTGCTCATTTAAGGTGTTAAACTGTTAACATTTCTCGGTATCCGGGAGCTTCGACCCCTGGGCCCCGAGGCTCTATCTTATACTTCACTGGTGCCATCTGGTGGCCATTAGACCCCTAATTGATTTTCAGGGTTCTTCCCATTTAGCCAGTCACATCCCAGAGAAATGGGATTGTTTCTACCTGAAATACACATAATACCCAGTAACTTCAAGATGTAACAATATAGATAAAAAAAAAGAAATTCACAATATGTTATTTGATGTAACAATGGTTGTAATGAGTTGAAGCTTTTTGAAACTTTTAGCACGTAAAATACATCTATTTGAATCGCCGCGAAGAAAAAGTAGAGTTCGAGAGAAGAGCATAAAACATAGGATAACTGAATGGTACTTGGTCATATTACTAAGCATGACAAAATTCATGTTATCTTATTGCAATTGCTTATAAAGAATTCTGAAAGCTTAGATTTATCCCAATAATATATCCTTGTGTTTTTTTACTTATTTAGCCTAAACAATAATGGTTACATTTTAAATTCGACCTTTTCAATCAACAGGATGTGGTAAGTGTAGCAATGTAAATTGATAATACAATTAAAGTAGCAAAGAAAGTATAATTATGCAACATATTAAGTAAAAATAGAAAAATCTAGATAGACCACTTTGTTTATGAGTTACTGGTATGATGAAAACCTTTTAAGGAAGTTGCAAAATTGAGATTAGTCTACATGTTATTACTCGCATTGTTTTGTTACTAAAGGAAAAGACATACATTCATAGATGATATTGTTTTACAAGTCGTCATCACAAATTAAGGAGCGTTTCATAAATTCAAATGTTTTATCTGAAGGGAAGCCATGTGACAAAGAACCACCACCAGAGGGTGAATGTGACTGTGACTGCTGTATAAAGCCGGTGCCAGGTGACTGTGCAGCTTATATAAGATGTGAAAACTATCAGAAATATCATGGTAGATGTACAAATGGACTTCTTTTCAACCCTAAAATTAGCAACTGTGACTTCGCAGAAAACGTAGACTGTGACGATAAACCAGAGCCTGACTCTAAGTGTGATTCTAAATCTGGTCTTTTCCCACACCCTAACGATTGCACCAGATTCATTCATTGTGCCAACTGGAGACCTTACGTTAAGAACTGTCCAGCTGGATTACATTTCAATAAAGTTTTGAAAGTTTGTGATTGGCCGGAGACTGCTTGTTGCAATGGTATGAATATTCACCTTTTGAAAATTTAATACATTTATCAGCTTAATATTCGTATAATGTCTTCTACTGGTAAATATTTTTAACCTGAATTTATGGGGAAAATTTCTTTATCATAACTTTGTACAATAAAGTGACCAGTATCGTTATATCTTACTCGATTAAGATAAGTAGGTATTTCATGCACCATTCGCTATATTCAGATCATATAGTGTAAAAAAAAGTATAGACCATATAAAATAAACTTAAAAATACACTTCCTGTGAACATACGAGAAGAAAGATAACCGTAAAGAAGCCGTTAAAAACATACAATTTATATTGTCTATTTTACTCTATTACAAGTAGATTTCCTTTTCCATCTTTTAGAGCCTTGTATGACACCAGAACCTCCAAAGGACGGAACATGTGACGTGTGTGAAAGTTGTCTCATTCCTGACAAACTAGATTGTGCAGTTTTCACCCGATGTGAAAATGGTAAAGCTTATAGAGAACGTTGCTCTTCTGGACTTATGTTCAACCCCAAGACTGGGAATTGTGACAAAGAAGAAAATGTTGACTGTGAAAAACCAGGAGTGTGTCCAGAACCAAATGGTCTTTTTCCACACAAAGACTGTACAAAGTTCATCCACTGTGGTCACGGTGTTCCTCATATCAAAGTCTGTCCAGGAGGTCTGTACTTTAACCCAACACTTAAGGTCTGTGACTGGCCTGAAAAAGCTGGCTGTGGTGAGTTTTCGTTTCTTCAATTATTATTTATTGTCGAAAACCTTTACGTGTTTCTTTGGAAATCCATGTGTGAAAAATAATTTGAGGCATAATGTCATAACGAACATTATTAGACTCATTCTTTCGCTGAATATCTGACTATATTCATTTACCCCTACATTTAGCCAGCGTTCCATGGCCAATCACAAACTCTAAGGTTGGGGTTAAAGTGAAGAATACTTGGACAATTTTTGACGTGAGGGATACCGTGGGAGCAGTGAATAAACAGGTTACATTTATCAGGATGAGGGAAGAGACCTGACGGTTTTTTGCAATGAATACCAGGAGGTTGAGTTGGTTTCTCATCACAGTCTTTGTCGCAAGGAGGGTCGCAGTCCACGTTTCTGGCATAGTCACAGTTTTCTATTTTCGGGTTAAAGCGAAGTCCATCAGCACAGGTTTGTTTAATGGCATTACCGTTGATACAGAGGATGAACTTGGTGCAATCTTTGGGATCAGGGATGGCACAACAATCACACGGACATTCGTTCTTGGGTAGGTAAGGCTTAAGTCCAGTAACTGTTTCTACCAGAAAAATAAACATTATTTTGAAATAATTAACATGATTAATAATTAATTTTATCATTGAGAGGGAGGTGAGTTTTTCATTCTTAATCTATTGCTAAACTTTAACGTACAAGAGGTATTTCATCACACAGAAAACTGGGTTAATCCTAGGTGCACCTTATTTACTATTGGTTTTCGGTATAAATAATACAAAAGTCATTTTGGTGAATGCCAAACTATTTTTTAAGAATTTATTTTATAAGCGTCATATTGTCTTAATTATGTTTTTAAATATTGTGAACTCCACCAATATAGTTTTACGTCCACCTATTATACCAATAATGTTAGACGTTGTGGGTGTTTATGCAATTTTCAGAGTTAATATGAGCCAATGTGTGCAGAAGAAAATGCAAATATTGAATTGGAAATTGCGGTAAAATTTTAAAAAATCTAAACTGCTTTTAATTTTTAAATAAATATGAAAACAACTACTCTAAATGTGATCCTACTAAACAAGCTCTCTTCATAAGCTGCTAAAACAATACACATGTGTAAAATCATGGAGTTTATGATGCATTTCAATACAAAAATTATATGCTGTTTAAGACTCATAATGTAGGTAAATTAATATATAGAATTATACACGGATTTTTCTCTACGTTAAAATACTTTTATTTGCGAGTTTTCGGTTCTCTTACTGGAGTCTTTGTCGGGCAACAATGCACTTAGCGATAAAAATTCGTTAAAATGTGGAACATTGGTTTAAAATAGGTATCTAGGCAACAGTCGTAGCAATAACTGACATCTGGTATTAAACATATAGAATTATGATGAATACAGAATATTAATCGATTGCCTCGGTATAACAAAAATAAAGAAAATACAATTATAGGTAATACATAGAGAAATCTAAAATATAAGAATTTTTCAACTTCAAATAATACATTGTAAGAATTAAAGGTTTAATTTTTCATCGAAATCATGACAAATAATAAGTTTTATGTCTTTTGTTAGTGGTCTCCATGCAGTATTGAGTTGTTGGTCGTTGTTTTGATTGATATCCATTAGAGGTCTAAATGTCTTGTACTTGGATAGAAATAACTTTCTTAATTTTTCTACGTTTGGTGTTTTCTCCTCTGTCTATTATTTTTGCATTTTTTAGGTCTATTATATAGTCGTTTTCCTGAACGTGAAAAGCTATAGCTGATGTGTTTATAACACAGTTCTTAATACCTCTTTGGTGTTCTTTGAACCTTACCTATAACGAGCGTTATGTTTCCCCCAATGTATTGTTTATTACACCCACACACCAAGTGCTGTAAACCACGTTCTTTGTCAAAAGACTAGAAGTGGGGATTTTACCTTCGTAAGACTGTCGCGTAGTGTAGGAACTTAAGAAAACTATAGTGATGTTACGTTTATTCATTATCCTACGATGTTTTTCTCCTAGGCCTAGTATGTAAGGAAGAAATGCCTCCTACCTTTCGTTGTGGGTCTCTAGTATTGAAACTGATGAACCATATAACACACGTTGAATCGTTTTATTTGGATAACCTTATTCCTGAACATCTTCTGAAGATGTTTAAATTCTTCATCTAGGTAACGTTTTACGTACTTGGAGCATATACTTGTAGCTCTAGATTTTAGTGTTTTGACAACTATTGTATGACATGAGCGAAAATTCAGATATTTATTTGTTTGAGTCTTCTTCCAATAAACGGTAATGGTCAACTTCTCGAAACTCGTGTCCTTGTGAAACAGAACATCGAGGAATGGAAGAGTGTTATCGACTGCAAGTTCTATGGAAAATTGTATGCTGTCAAACTGACTGTTCAGATGAGCATGAAACGTTCTGAGCCCTTTCTCTCCATGGGTCCATAAAATAAACGTATCGTCAACATACCTTACCCATAAACGAAGTTGATGAAGATGTGGTGTGTTCAAAATGCTGCTACTACAGGTGATAAAGGTGAGCCCATTGGAGTACCGTCTAACATGTTGTAAAAACAATGGAAGTAATTTGTATCGAGACAGATGTCCAGCAAGATCATGATGTTTGGGTTGCTAATGGGCGTTCTTGTTGGAAGTGAGATGTCGTCACTTAATCGTTTGTGTATTATTTCCATGATATGTTTAGCAGGTATCTTAGTGAAAAGTGAAACTACGTCGAGGCTAGCCATAATATCGTTTTTGGATATTATTTGTTCAGAGATGTGGTTAACGAATTCTCGCAAGTTTCTGATTGATTAAGCCGATCTATTGTTAGAGGTTCTAGCACGCTAGAAATAACTTTGGTTGTTTGGCAAAAGTATGTAAGATACAATAGGTCGTATGGGTCCGTTAGGTTTATGTAGCTTGGACAAACCATAAAGCTGTGGGGAGACTGAATGGTGTACAGATAATCTTTTGTACAGTGTTTTACTTGTTTCCTTATCATTTGTCATGTTCCAAAGTTTTTTATTTAGCCTTGTTGGATCCAACGCATTTTCAATCAATAAATGTTATGACACAATAATCTTAGGCCTTACATGGTCTAGTGGTTGGAATCCTCGATTCAGAATCTGTGGGTTGCGAGTTCGAATCCTGTCACTTTTAGCCGTGGGTGCGTTATAATATAACAGTCAATCCCGTTTTCCTTTGGTAAAAGAGTAACCTAAGAGGTGGCAGTAAGTGCTTTGCGCAAAATTCAAACACAAACAATCAGTAATTCTTAACATAAATACATAAGTCACTTACTGTTACACGTGTCAGGCCAAGTGCAGCACATGGTGACAGGATCAAATTGAAGTCCCTCTGGACATTTTTCTCTCCTGGCAATGTTGTTAATACAAAGAATGTAATAGACAGAGGTACCAGGAATTGGGAACTTTCCATTGGGCTGTGGACACTTTGGATCAAGCTCACATTGGACATTGCTTTTATGGTCACAATTTGCTATTTTAGGGTTAAAATAAAGCCCGTCTGTGCATCGTCTTCTGTAAAGAACTCCTTTCTCGCAATACGTGTAAGCTGCACAATCTTTCTCATCGGGGAAGAAACAGCATTCACAGTCACATCCTTTGTCGGGTTGTGTGGGCTCGGGAGTCGGTTTTGGACAGGGCTTGTTTTTCTCTAAGTTATATAGAAGAAAAAAGTTTAATAAAGATAAACTGGAAATTCAGGAAAAGTATAATAAAAATAAAGAGGAAATTCTATGAGATGAACATCAAATGGACTAAAGACTTATTAAGCAATATAAATATTTAGTTTTTAGGTTTACTTGATATTCTTTTTCAAATACTTTTACTTTAGAAAAAATGATGTTCTCAAAAATCTATTTAAAAATAATAAAATAATATTTTGTCTCTTTTTGCTTAAATCTTTCCTCTTTAATTATCAATCTGCTATTTTAATTTTTTTTCAACAAAACAACATTCACTGGTAATAGAATATCTTATCAAAATTGTTTTATATCAACAATAAAACCCTAGTTATCACCTACCACAGCAAGCATTCCCTGGCCAATCACAGACTTTAAGGTGTTCATTAAAATGAAGGTTAGCAGGGCACCATTTTCGGTAAGGAATACCATGTGAACAGTGGTAGAATCTCTCACAGTTATATGGGTCTCTGAAGAGGCCATATGGTTCAGGACAATCAAAAGGACCGATTACTGGTGGTTGAGAAGTTGTAGTGGTAGTCATCGTAGAGACGTCTAGTAGCGACAAAATATTTTAAATATTTGAAATTTATTTTCTCGTCATTTTCTGCTTTACCTAACGTATCAAAAGTGGTTTTGTGATCCACAATACTTCAACACTTTAAAATAAATTAATGTAACACTACTTCTAAGAAGAGATGATTTAAATTTATAATTGTTGTTTGATCTAAGAAATTGGGTTAATCTATGAAGTTTACGTGTAAAAAGATCTAATCTGTAACTGAAACAATATAATGAAAAAAAAAAGACCAACGAAATTTCTCCTGTTTCCAATTTTAAGAGATTTGGAAAAAATTCCATAACTTACAGAACATTTTTTTCATTTTTTTGTCTTGAGTTTTCACTTTAAAATATTTCGAATTTTATTCAGAAATAGTATGTACTCCTTGTCTTCTATGTTATGATATTTGAATGTTACTGTTTGGAATTACAAATACTACATATTGTTGCCTATTTGCTTGTTTGTCAATTTCCGGTATAATTTCTTTCCGGGGAACTTCAGCGATACAAGTCTCTTCTTGATTAAAACTAGTTTATTCTTTCTTGATACAACTTTTTAGTTCACAGAATTTTCACAGTCACTTTAAACTTAACAGC
>NW_013673549.1:14345-20808 GCF_000517525.1 Limulus polyphemus
TTTAAAAATTAGTCTTGTTTTGTGGCGTCAAGATACATCGTATCAATAACATTTGAATGTTATATTTGATATACTATTTAAAAATTAGTCTTGTTTTGTGGCGTCAAGATACATCGTATCAATAACATTTGAATGTTATATTTGATATACTCTTTAAAAATTAGTCTTGTTTTGTGGCGTCAAGATACATCGTATCAATAACATTTGAATGTTATATTTGATATACTCTTTAAAAATTAGGCCCCCCAGTGGCACAGCGGTATGTCTGCGGACTTACAACGCAAGAATCCGGGTTTCGATACCCGTGGTGGGCAGAGCACAGATAGCCCATTGTGTAGCTTTGTGCTTAATTACAAAACAAAACAAACAAACAACGTCTTTTGTGAACAACAAAACAGTAAATAATGGAATAACATACCAAAAACTGTTAAATAGAGCAAAAAGTTGTTTAGAAAATTTACTTAAAATTTGTAGTATATTATAGTTGTTTAGTGTTAGTCGAAAATACGGAAGAGAACAAGCCTAATTTTTAAAAGGTATATCAAATATAACATTCAAATGTTATTGATACGATGTATCTTGACGCCACAAAACAAGCCTAATTTTTAAAGAGTATATCAAATATAACATTCAAATGTTGTTGATACGATATATATTGACGCCACAAAACAAGCCACAAAAGACGTATTATTATAATGCAGGTTTGAGAGACAAAAATTTATAAAATATCAAAACGTAATCTAACCTTACTGCAAACTCCGTAGTTTTCTTATATAAAATATCAATATTTTGAAAATAGAAACGCCAATGTCAGAAAGTGGAAAGTTATAAGTTTGTCATTTTTTCTGAACAGTTTGGTAATTCTTGAATACATGTTATAGTTTCTAAAAGTTACATATTCCTATAACGTTAAAACACTTTTCTTTTTTGTTTAATGTTGTTTTAACTTATTGGTTTACAAAGACAAATTTATCTAACCTTTTTCACACCCAGCAAAAGCAGGCCAGTCACACATTCTGGTCATACGACTGAAATGAAGCCCGGATGGACAGATTTTCCTAGTGCCAATTCCATTCTTACAGTCATAGTACGTGTGGCATTCCGAGGTTGCGTAATAGCCTTCTTCTTTGGGGCAAATAATGTCTTCGACGTCATTGTTTAGCACGCTAGCTAGGGTACCTAAAGATTAACATAATGTTGTTATCATAATTATATTCAAGTTGCTATATTATAACTGGTGAGACGTCAGTTGATAACGTGTTTGTAATGCCAGGTTATTCAAACAGAAATATTATTATTTAGACATTTATATTGAACTATTACGTATCTAAGGCGTACGACTGTTTAGATTTATAGGTTTCATAAAAAAATGTAGTATTAATCCCCAAATTATCTACTAGTCTTTATATTATGCACGAGCGGTTGGTCCCACATGTTACATCATTTTGAATAATTTAAGTTTGTGTTTCAACACACTTTGTAAAGAACTGATTAAAAATATTTGGGTGAAACTATTAGTTTTATATGTAAAATACTTAGAAAATAAATAATTGCACATCATTAATTTAATTGTAATATTGATGGTGTTTTCGTTTAATTCCGTGTGTTTGTCGCTTGGATGTTATTATAAACCCCGTAAAGCAACAAAGTCATCTACATAAAACCTATTTGGTGCATATGTAGTTTAACAAAATGTGTTTTAAAATCCGATAAAATAACAGAGTCCACCGGGAAATCCAGCGTCAAATATTGTAGTTCTTAAAAACTATATTACATTGTTGTTGTTTTTTATATTCCTCTCCAACTAACTCGTTATAAATATTCAACTTGTATTTATAAAAACTATATAAGTTATTTTACTAATATTAGTTATCAAAATAATGAATACAAAGTTTTAGTATGAAATTTAGTTTTCTTTTAAACTGGGCCATGTTCTAACTCTAAATCGACAAAGTCATAAGAAAGCTTTTTTGGTTGATATTTGTCAAACAGTTTCCTTGAAAAAATATGTTAACGGAGGATTTGAGTTTCAAAAGCGTTTAACAAATATTTAAAATTACTATACGTATTTATTTTCATGACATTATCATACCCTAATATCAGTACGTTGAATCACGTAACAGAACGACGAAAAAAATATACAAATTTTGCTACCTAGCATTATTGAAATAATCAGCACTTTTCATAAATTTAATATGCCACGTTAAAATGAAGAGCTTACCAGTATAGTGGCAACCCAGGAGCGCTGCTAAAAGCAGCATCAGGTTCTTCATGTCTAAGATGCTATCAAGATGCAAAAATCTTCACAACTGAAAAACTGTTGTATCGAAGAATTTGTGGTCTTCAGACACGTGATAAAGACTTTCTTCAGGAGGTCTTTATATATATCCTCCTGAAGCTTATTTGTCTTTTCACAATCTTTACAATTTAAACATTTAAAGTCCGTTACTGTGACATTTTATAATTGATATTTCTTTATCAGAATGAATTTGCTGATCGAATACGTGCTCATGATAACAACAGTTATTACGTCATTTCAGTTGCTTACTTACATATGTTATAAAGGAAATTTTTATTTACTTACGTATGTGTTATAAATATGTCAACATGTAATAAAAATGTCAATTTCTCTTTTAAAATATGAGTGTGTAACTACTTATTTGGTAACCTTTACAGTATTTATTATAGATAAATATAATATACAAAAATCTATCACAGTGATATCAAACGTGAAGGTTTGATGATAAATTGTAAACTTTTTATCCAATACTAACATTGCATAAGTTAACATATCTTGTGACAATCCCATACTAGCTTACGATGTGTTTATTATGTCAGAATAGATTACCGGTAGTTAAGGGAAACTTATACAAATACTCCTTCTTCTGATAAACTGGTCAATACTTTACCAATTTTTTTGCTAAAGTTTAGTACTTGAAAAATACTTGCTCCTTTTTTTACACATCAAAAAATAAATGTTAATGAATGTGGCTGACGCGAATCATCTCCGACCGTCCCGTTCCTCTTATGGGACGGCGGTAAGTTTACGGACTTACAACGCTAAAATCTGGGGTTTGATTCCACGCGGTGAACACAGCAGACAGTCCAATGTGGCTTTGCACCTAAAACAACCAACCAACCTTCCTGATCGTTAGATTTTCTTATAACTCCTACGTCAACTTTTCTTTCCGTGACGCTTTTATTTTCTCCGTCCCTTCGCGCTGTGTGCCAAAAACACGACAGTTTCTTCATAGTGATATCTTCCAACAATCTTCTTTCATATCCTGTTTTTTTATTAACACCCGTTTGTTTGTTTTTTGGTTTTATCACAGATCACAATATTCCCAGCGCTCTCCCATAACATTTCAATGTAGAAATATGCAAGTGATACTCCATATAATTTAAGTAGATCTGACAACTGCTAACGTGTGTTTCAAATTTGATCTTCACGTCCCCACACCACCATCACCACCACCTAGGCTTACGGCACTAAAAAAAAAAATAGGGTTTCATCACCCGTGGTGAACAGACCACAGATAGCCAGTTGTGTAGCTTTGTGTTTAATAACAACCAAACGAAGACTTCTTCACAAATTCTAGTCGCTTTGTTCTTACTTTATTCTTCCTTACTCTAATGATAAGTTAGATTTGTGCCACAGGGTTTCGTAATCTGTGCATCATACACGCCTAAATTAATCATTAATATATAAATACATAAACTGTTATCAGTTTTTTACAAAACTTTTTTCATAATGAGAATAAAAACAATTTTCCATTTTCTTAAAATAGTCTTAGTAAAATCACTAGTTATTTTTAAATCAAATCCTTTAAGTTTTGTGTGACGTAATTCATTGCAAGACATTAGGACTGAAAAATTGGGAAAAACATAATATGCTTTTATTTGATAAAGAAATCGTAAAACATTTTTAAAAGCATTAAAGGTATCTTAAGATTTACGTAAACGTGAACGTAATAATTCTACCTCAACCGTATATTAATACAATTTTGAATAAGCAAATCACGTAATAATCACAGCCGATATAAACCCGCGGTTGAACAGAACTATCACTAATAAATATTTGGTAGTGTAGATAGTGTAATGCTAAATATTAAACACGCAGATCATAAAGACATGTTCAGATCAGAGATTTAGAATTTACAAGATGGAGTAATCCCTTGTACTTAATGGTATTGAAAACAAAGGAATATGGACAAGTGGGGGATCAGGACCATCCAGAACGAGACCCGCGACAAGTCAAAACCAAGCTATGGAAAGCAAAGTGGGGCATCTTGTAAGTGACAATCTATGAACACAAAGGACAGTGGTAAAAGCCAGGCAACAGTACACAACTTAAAAAAGGAAGAATCTCCATCTGTAAGTGTGAAACAATTCGTGTGAACATAAGCTCCTGCCATGCCATATTCAGGAAGGAAGATCAACTACAGAAGAATGTGTGCTGGTACCTAGCCCAGAAAAATGGCAATATGTGGTGAAACTCGACAAGGTATTTGTGTACCTTAATAGTGGATGAAAAAATAATTCCCAAAAGTGGTACACGGTTTGTTGCGAAACTTTTTTGAAGGAATTCAAGATTATCACTGGATACTGCACGAAAGGCAAGCTAGAGATCAGGAAAGTTGATACAAAAGTCAAGGTGAATTATCAAAGCAATGTTCTGGATCCTTTGTACCACACAGAAATTCCGCTTTTGTAAGGAAACGAGGTATGGATTCATCAAGATAAAGTTTCCAGTCATAACACTCGTTCAACCATCACATTCTTCAACAGCTATGAACTTCTTTGTGATCGGACTTGAAACGAGTTTTGGGAAATAATAAACCTCGTACTCTAAACGGATTTTGAATGCAAGCAATGAAGTGTGATGTGCTTTCAATGTAACAACCTTACGACAGAGCACTGTATAAAAACACTATGCTGAAGGGCTGTTTTCAAGCTAACATGAATCAACGTTAGTCATAGCAGATAATAGTGCTATTTTCCAACAATAATGTTACTTAAAACTAAAAAACATTTGAAATACTATCTTATTCCCCCAATTGTCACAGCGGTATGTCTGCGGACTAAGAACGCTTGAATCCGGGTTTCGATACCCGTGATGGGCAGAGCACAGATAGCCCATTGTGTAGCTTTGGTTAACTACAAATAAACAACCAATAGTCTCTCATTTATAGGTTGATACTACTTTACCACATAAGTTTTGGTTGAATTGGTTGGGATATCATATCTACCAACTGCTTGATAAGGAACTTTTACTTTAGTGCACAGTGATTAATACTTTATATGCTTTTATTTCAGGTGGTCCCTTCTTATTCATTGAAATACCAAATTTAAGTTTTCAGCTGCAGACTGAAATGATAATCAGTATTTCGAACACATTTATTTTCCTTTCCGTTATTGCAGATCAAGAAACATAGGTTCCATGAGCTACTCAAAAGTCTCTTGCACATTGCCAAAGCTAGATGACATTACTCAGACTTATATTTCTTAAAAAGATAAATGGAGATATATCTGCACTTTCACTTATCCAAAGTACACACAGAACCTTGATGTTCCTTCTTAATGGTAAATATCTTTTTGTCAGAGGTATTATTAATGCAGCAAGTGCAGTACTGTGTTGGGACATGTGTTCTTCACATGTCGCCTCGAAAATTGTAGTTGGAGGTGTTGGCATGTAAAACTAAAAATACTGTTTGTGTATTGGAAAGAATAAAAGTGTTCTTGAAATCTCCTTTTCCTGGGTTTTCACTTTTTTCAGCATTTATTGGTCTGCTCAGCAGAGTTTAGCAATTCAACCTACCTGGCTTATCATGGCTTTGGCCTGTAAGTTTATCAGTAGAGATAACATGTGCCGGAAGCCAGTCACTGATACATCATACATAGACTGGTCTACATGTTATCAGCATGCCCCATTACAAATGCCTTCTCCTCCATGTTCCAGTCAAATGAACATGCCAGCCACAAGGGTGGTATATCGGATTGTTCTGAGCATCTTCTGTTAGATAATAAAGGAAGAAACGTGAGGAACACCTGTCTTGAGCTTCAATGAGCTTTTCTTATCTCAGCTGGCTAAGTGCTCTTATACACAAGAAAGTTAGAATGTTTGCAATATTTACAAATGAATAAAACATAATACAATTTAAATTGACAGATAAACTAGAATGACACTTAACAAATTGCATCTAACTTACTTTTTATGTAAAAAAAAAACAAACATGTCAACATGTAAACTCCCTCTTAATCAAGGGATTAAAAATGTTAATGATAGCTACCTTCACTTTATTTTCTTTTAATATAAACTGTAAATGTTACTTAAATATCAAACCAGGCCCGGCATGCCCAGGTGGTTAGGGCGCTCGACTCGCAATCTGAGGGTCGCAGGTTCGAATCCCTGTCACACCAAACATGCTCGCCCTTTCAGCCGTGGGGGGCGTTATAATGTGAC
>NW_013673549.1:21761-24478 GCF_000517525.1 Limulus polyphemus
CTAAAGCAGATAGCCCTCGTGTAGCTTTGCGCGAAATTCAAAACAAACAAAGATCAAACCACACAGTTGGGTGGCTATAACAGGTTTAAAAAGATATTTTATAGTAGACCACGAGTTATAGATGACAGTTATGGAAATATGCAAGTTTAATTTCTCCGTTTTAATAGTAAAAAAATAGCACTCTCTCTGGCTAATGGCAATACAACTTTCTTTCTTATGTCAGAAGATAAAATCTTCAATGAAAGAAACTTACGCTCTCAGCTACAGGACAAGAGTAGAAATAGCAGCCAATCAATTAAAAAGAATTAAGATTTTTTTTTCAGACCCATCTTGCATAGTAACAGTCCCACTGTTCATGAAGTGCTTTTACGACAAAATGCCTTCCCCACACAACTGGCCTGCGAGTATACAAGATGACATACCTCCACTACCATCTCTGCATTCTATTTCAACAAGTATAGAAACATAGGCTTCTTTTCTGGCCAGGTGGTTAGGACACTCGACTCGCAATCTGAGGGTCGCGGGTTCGAATCCCCATCACACCAAACGTGCTCGCCCTTTCAGCCGTGGGGGCGTTATAATGTGACGGTCAATCCCACTATTCGTTGGTAAAAGAGTAGCCCAAGAGTTGGTGGTAGGTGGTGATGACTAGCTGCCTTCCCTCTAGTCTTACACTGCTAAATTAGGGACGGCTAGCGCAGATAGCCCTCGTGTAGCTTTGCACGAAATTCATAAAACACAACAAGACAAACATAGGCTTCTAACTACCATGCTATATAGGGACCGAAATAAGAAGTGTTTAGAAAGTTTCACATATGTACCAGTGTGTTAAACTATAAGGAGATGATTTGATTTTGATGATTATGATAAAGCACCACAATAAAATTTATTTCATTTCACCATATGTTAATACACTCAAACATAATTAAAATGACAATTTATATTTCTCTATTGTAAATCATAATTCCATAATTTAATGTATACGTTGTGAACAAAGAAATACTTGTAACAACATTTTAGAAACGTGTCATGTCTTGACATGCATATATATTTAACAATAGATTATTGGCTATGAAATGTGGCTAAATTGCTGTTGCTATGTTTATACTTTGTTCTAGCTTCCCCTTTGGTGTCACGTGCACCTTTTTTGTGGGAAAGGCTTCCATAGTATATTAATATGTTGGAAAACTTGTGTATGCGTTAGCAGTGATATTACCCATTGGTTATTCGTGTAATACTTCAATTATATACCCTCATTCTTTTACTTTTAGGATGATCACATGTGATGTAGGTAACGCATATGCACCATGAGAGATAATGGTACTGTATTATGTACATACTCATTGTGTTCTCTCAGTATAGGAGTCTATCACAGAACATATTGAGAACAAGACAAAGAATTTCGTACTCTCCTTTTGATACCAGAAGGCCCCCCAGTGGCACAGCGGTATGTCTGCGGACTTACAACGCTAGAATCCGGGTTTCGATACCCGTGGTGGGCAGAGCACAGATAGCCCATTGTGTAGCTTTGTGCTTAATTACAAACAAAGATACCAGAAGATGTCATCAATTGCTAAGATTACACTTCACTTTGATTTTATATTGTGTCCAGTCTTTTTCTTCTTGCACCATTTAGTCAAAAATTCAAATTTTGACTATAATACATTTGATGTCAAATTTCCTGTTACTCTGAGATTACTATAATTTTCTCAATAGAAAATAAGAGGTGGTGGTAATATACAGAGTGTAGTAATAAGGTGAAATCTGAGGGGCAAACTTTTCTGTTTTTCTCGATAAATGCATTATTTTGTGCTCTTCTTAACTCTTGTACAGTCTAGGCTTAAAAACTTTCACAATGATGGTAATATAGTTTTTCACAAGTCAAAAACAAGATGAAGTAAAATAGTTTAACATAGTTTAAGAATAGTTTAGTGCTTTTATCCTGACATTGATTTGAAAAGAAAGACCAAACTGTTTATTTTGGTTGTGGGCTGTAGCTCACTTATAAGTCAAATACCTATATTTGCTCACAACAAGTTAGGCAAAACTTTCAGATTTGAGCAACTGCTTAGCAGATATAAATGGGTCATAGCTACTACTAATCTCGTCTTTGGAAACTTATTGTGCTTATATCATATTTAGAATTCCCACTAGAGACATAATAGTCAACTTGAATCAAAAGCTTTGATGGTCAACCAAACTCGTTCAGAGCTGGTTGGTTCCCATAACAGCACAGAGACGTGAGATTGTCTCTCATATTGGTTCTGGTAGTGAGAACTTGAAGATGAATTTACAAAGGAAATAGTTTGTCCATTTTGCCTATGCACCTGGTGAACTGTGTTTCCATGGAAATACCCATCCATTGCTATATGGATAAGGTCTAAATATGCTGAGGAGGGAGTCATAACACTTCTAAATACATAACTGGTATTCCCTGGTGTTCTAAAGATCAAGTGTATTAAATCATTACTATCAATTTAAGTGATGCAGTGAACTGATGATTGAACTTATCAATGTGTTTTGTGGAACCACCAGAAGCCCGCGAAACATTTGTGGTCAAATTAGTATCTTTATTGAAACAGTACTTCTTTAAATACAAGATTTCTAGAAATAATTTAAATGAATTGTAATCGCAGACATCGAAATGTGTAAGTCCACTTGAATATAAAACCTTAACTGATGCTAAGCCTAAGTTCGATGAAGATATATGTTAGCAC
>NW_013673549.1:24959-26306 GCF_000517525.1 Limulus polyphemus
ACTTATAATGTAATTCTATGACCTAATGTCACACCTTTTTGAGAACTTTAAGCTTTTAATGTTGATGTACAAAATGGCTAGTAAAATATATTTACATCCGCCTTTTACATTCCTTCATTCATAAAGCACTTTAGTGACTTGTTCACTGAGCTTTGCAGCTCTCTGCCGCAGGCAGGCTGGTTATTGTCTAGTGTATACTTCAACATGCGTGTTTTTTGGGGGTAAAATTCTTACTGCACATGCTTATAATGCATACTGACAAGCAGGATTATAGCGTGATAATGAACTATGTTATAGAGTTATTTTTGTGTGTTATTAAACTGATCATTGTTAAAGGGTGTCTGAATTTGATATACATTGAACCAATAATTAGTGTTAATACGTATAACCTGTAATATATATATTGTAAATTTAAACATCATTGTTTAACGATTCTGTTTGTTCTTCTTGTCTTTATTCTAACGTGTAAAATAGAAAATCTGTACTTCATATATGAAATATTTTTTGGTTTTTCTGTTTTGTATCTGAATGCACAAAATTTATAAAAAGTAATTAAAACATTTCAGTGACCAACCCTTACTGTTCACTTCACATGAGAAGTTAGGCAAGTAGAATCTTATGGGCATTCAGAGATTCTCTAGTGATTGCAGGGTTAAACTAAGTGGGTTATTTTAAACTATTCCATAACAAACACCTCTAGTACAAAAGACATTTTGAACTGAATGGTGTGATTAAAAAATGGCATACAAATCGACTTATCTAATAAGCGATACCAGATCTAGTGACACTTTTAAAATTTGAATATTGGAGACGACTATTAAAACCCAACAGAGTGATGGTACTGGTACTCTAATTGTGTAAAAACAAAGTGAAGAAATTCACACACAAACCCTTAGCATATAAACAATATATCACGAGGTTTAGCCACCTTAGAAGATAGTTCTAAATCTATATACAAGGATAAAAACGTCACATACACTGGGTAACAAACAATTTTTTCTCTGCTACTGGAAAAAAATGCAACTGTTTCTCAGTAATTTGATGATGCTGATTCTAAAAATCATGTTGATAATTTCTGATCACCTCTAGTTTTCGATTTATGATAGATTTTATCAAGATGTTCTTATATATCACGAAAATTTTGAATAACTTTATTTATTCATTGAAAATTGCATTTAAGAATGTATAATCTGTACGAATTGATAAGTTTCTTTCACGTGCACATCATGAGCAACAGGAATCGATGGTTTAATATTCCAATTGTGCAAAACTACAGCTATCAGACTAACTTTAGATGAGTCGATAAAAAGTCTCCCATCTTGACGATGATGCTCAGTACCAAATTCT
>NW_013673549.1:27269-34487 GCF_000517525.1 Limulus polyphemus
TCTTCATATTCAGCCGCTGTAAAAACTGTACAAGACACATGTGGAGCACAATGTTTTTCTTGGTCACCAATTTTACACCAAAAATAGTGGTAGTAACCTACCGTTACTTTGTGTGTGGGCCCGGCATGGCCAGGTGGTTAAGGCACTCGACTCGCAATCTGAGGGTCGCGGGTTCGAATCCCTGTCACACCAAACGTGCTCGCCCTTTCAGCCGTGGGGGCGTTATAATGTGACGGTCAATCCCACTATTCGTTGATAAAAGAGTAGCCCAAGAGTTAGCGGTGGGTGGTGATGACTAGCTGCCTTCCCTGTAGTCTTACACTGCTAAATTAGAGACGGCTAGTGCAGATAGTCCTCGTGTAGCTTTGCGCGAAATTCAAAAACAAACAAACAAACAAACTTTGTGTGTGATGTTTTTCATTCATGAAACTGTAATGTATTTCCCACAAGTATAGCAGAAACTGTTTGGGTGATTTTTGCATATTCGGACTTCACTTGAACTGGAGACAACCAGCATTTCATATTTATTCTAAAAAATATTAAAGAATTTATGTTTACAGAACTAGAGTTTAAAAGATCTTAAAAACAAAGTTATGGAGAATTTAATCATATTGTGGGTATTATGCAAGAAAGAAGATCGGACTTTCTTTTAACTGTGTGTAAAGCAAGGCGAAGTGACCAACTGAGTGAGTGAGAAGCAAATGAGAGAGGCGTCTGACTCTGACCCTTTTATGCTCAGTCCAGGGACTTCTCGAATTCTCCAACAAACTGAGCACGTGAGGGTTTCGTGATTCCTTGGTGGAGTAGGTGAGCGTGAGAATGAAGCAAGAGTGGTGCAATTCGCTACAATTATATCACTGTTTCCAATCTTGGGCGTTCTTAAAATTCAGGGGCTGTAAAATATATATTTGTTAAAATTAAACCATAATAACTGACTATTATTGCCATACAATTTTCATTTTAGTAAAATATTTGAATGGTCTAAAATTTTATTACAAGGGGGCATGAGCGCTCATTGTTCGGTGAAGGGGGCGATGCAGCAAAAGAGATTGGGAAACACTGAATTATATCAAGAACAAACAGCATATATAAACAATATATTTGGAATTTTACACCAATACAATACAGTTAACGTTTGAAGTTATCAAAAATGTATGACTTTTACTCATTACAAACTTAATTTCACAGCATAAATCAGTTGTTCTGAGTTGATTGTATGGTAATTCACATAGTGCTGATTTTAGTGGAGATATTACAATAACTCAAAATCTTGACAAATTCTGACTACATTTTTGAAATCAGCACCATCAAATTACCACGTATCACTTGAGTTTTCTCCAGTAGTAAATTTTTCTTGTCTATTGATATTCTCTATGATTGTCAGGCTGAATTTTAGTTTAGCTCTAAGTACATAGCTTGCTCTGATTCGAAGTTAATATTAGTTCTAACAAGTCCTGTTCGTGACACAAGGATTAAAGTACAAATATTGTATACCTTACTTACGGAATACACAAACACTAGCTCTTTGCTTCAACTACTCTCTCTTAGATTTAATGTTCATTAAACATGCAGCATACGTATAACTGTGAATAAGTAAACGTTTACTTCCCAACTCCGTAAATAAAATGGTAATATTCTCTGGCTTCTGATAATTTGTCTTCGTCCGCCTCAAATTAATCCTGTACAATTCCTTTGTTTAACTGATAGCTTAATTATTTCTGAAATAACATAAGGAGAAATATAGGAGAGAGAAAGTTTGTTTGTTTGTAATTAAGCACAAAGCTACACGATGAGCTATCTGTGCTCTGCCCACCACGGGTATCGAAACCCGGATTCTAGCGTTGTAAATCCGCAGACATACCGCTGTGCAAGAGAGAGAGAGAGAAAGAAAAATGAATAAGCTTAAGTCGGTATCAACATTCTTTGTCATCATTAATTTAAAAAAACTAAGATAAATTATAAGCAAAAGTCCGAAAGACAGTAATCATACATTTTATTTCGTTGTGAGAAAGGTCTTTATTTTCTAATATATTTATAACAACTGGTTTCATTATAGTTTGATAACGTGTTTCGAAAAAACTCTTTAATTAATCAATAGTTGATTACAAAGATAATTAGGTCATAATACAAATACATATATGAATTGACTTGGTTATGGTTATTTAGGCTAAGGAATATGAGCCTCTGATTTACAGTGCAATATGTATATATAACGTTATCACCATATAGATTATAATCCGATCCCTGTTGTTTTCTAGAACTGATACTTTATCTAATATTACACTTTAATGGAAAGTAAGTCACTGGTAAGTACGTACAAGAAAGGTTTATAAGTCTCAAGTGTCAGACAAAGGCACATAAGCAAGTGTAAGTAAAAAGCATACAAAAATAAATCACTTTCTTGTCCATTCTTAAATCACAAAATGTTGATAAAGTAGTACAATCGAATGGTAATTGAAACTTATTTGATACGCTAAGAAACTCACTTAATTTTATTTATTCATATTCGAGATGAGAAAACAAACTGGGTCTCGTATAGTCCATTACAAGAGCAGATATAATCACAATATACTTCAGTTGATTATTTTCTTAATGCAAAGCTACCCAAGGGACTATCTGTCCCGGATTCTGAAACCCGGATTCTAGTGGTCCGGAATTCAATACACTTACCACTGATCCACCAGAGAACAATTTATTTCTGGGATTTAGAATGATTGATATGTTCCCTCTGATTAAAATGAACATTCAGCTGAATTGTAAAATAAATATCTCAGCTGTCAATTTGAATATAACATTTCAAAAGTCAAGTTAAACATAACAGATACTTCAGAACGCTGATATACTTGACATTTCGAGATGATCGAGAAATGTTTGCTCAAGCTACGAAGTGTAGACTTTGTAAAAAGTTGGGTAAATTATTTGTACATGAAAAATATGCATAATGACCAAACAGCTTGCTTGTATACTGTTCTGAAATGTAGATAGTAACACCAAGAAAGTATGTTTACATTGCCAGCTGATTTTATACGTGTTTGTTTTTTTTATTTATAGCTACTCGCCTTTATTATTCAATCGTACAACCATACAAGATATTTGCCATTTTGAAACTATGTCAAGTTTTATAAGATCTACTCTTCATTTATAAGTAAAGTTGTTGAAAGGGCGATTTATAAACTTGATTATGATATCGTTTACTCCATACTTCCCATTTTAAAGATTGACAAATAACGTCAGCAAACTATTCGCTTTACATCACAACCCTAGCTGTTAAGATAGGATTTATTATTGGGCGGGTAAATTTCTTAGGAGATTCGCAAAAACATTTTTGTGTTTACAACTTCACTTGTTGATTAACGATAAAATCCTTTGCGTCACTAAAATCGCTTGAAAAATGACAATAAAATTATTTCTCAAAAAAAAAAAGAATCGTCGGGCTGTGCACATCTCAGGGGTTATCGTGCAAGACTGTAGACTTGAGGGTCCATTATTAGGGCCCTGTTACCACCAAAAACAAAATCACGCTCCACCCTTTGGGGCTGTGGGTGCATTATAAGAGTAACTGTTAACTTTCTCTATATGGTTTAACAAGAGCTGGTGATAGGTGTTGTTGACTAGCTTCCTTCCATCTAGTCTATCACGTCAAAATTAGAAACAGCTTGTGCAGGTCGTGTAGTTTTGTGAGAAATTCATGAAAACGAAGAAACGTGACTAATTCAAAAATCCTGTGTGTGAATTTCGCGCAAATCTACACGAGGGCTATCTGCGCTAGCCGTCCTTAATTTATCAGTGTAAGACAAGAGGGAAGGCAGCTAGTCATCACCACCCACCGCCAACTCTTTTATCAACGAATAGTGGGATTGACCGTAACATTATAACGCCCCCCCACGGCTGAAATGGCGAGCATGTGTGGTGTGACGTGGATTCAAACCGGCGACCCGCAGATTGCGAGTCGAGCGCCCTAACCACCTGGCCATGCCGGGCTATTCTACAGTGTAAGATCAGTTTGGAAATTATACATAAACAATCTTTTTTTTTATTTGTCCTCCGGTGGGAAAGCGGCAACTCTACTGATTTAAAACACTAAAATCAGGGGCTCGATTCCCCCCGGTGGACACAGCAGATAGCTCGATGTGATTTTGCCATAAAAACACACACATACAAACTTTTGATTTCTTCAGATTTCCTACCCACTCTTAGCTCACCCCTTTGGTTTATCTATAGAGAGTCCTATCCTACTCATTTTCATATTAACTTTACATCAGATTACCATTTTTATATACCTAAAGTACCAGTCTTTACTGTTAAATTCTCCAAGAATAAGCGATTTCTGATTTTGTTAATAATTTTTTGTCAAAGGTTTCAGCTTCAGAAGAAAAATATTTAAATAATAGTAACAAGTTGATGTGATGATAGGATTTCGGTCTGATTTATAGAAAGAGGCCGAACTATGTCCTCTTACTTTTAAGGTTGGTGTAGATTGAGAGAATGAAACAATAAGTTTAAAATGAATGTCGAGTTAGCTGATCAATACTAGCTCTTCGTATATTCTATGTATATCACTAGACCAGTATTCTAGCATGTTTGCTGTAAGAGGTTTGGGATTTCTTTTTTAATTTCTTTAAATTCAGATCATGGATTAATACTGGTCATATATTTTCCTACATCTTATGTTGAAATTTAGACAATTTTCTGAGCCACATTTCTTAAAGTTCTAATTCGTTTGTTAGCTAGAGAGTGCTGCGGGTAGGAAGTTAAGATAGGTCTAGAACTTCTAGAAACTATGAGGGTGTGATTTAACGTCTTGTTCTAAGGATGTGGCGTAAAGTTCCAGCATATTTCAACATAAAAGATATAATAATGTTCCTTGAGGCGTCAGTGAAAATTTGAGTTGAAGTTAGATAGAAAGTAAATAGTTTCTAGAATGAACCTGTGTTAACTATCACGCAACTTTGTACAAGTAAGTAGATTTATTCGTTGTGTAGTACATTTAAGAGTGGCTGAAAAATTAGGCCTACAAGTTACAACAGTGTTCCAGTTTGTAACGACGTTAAAAGAGGAAATTTTCACAGAAATTAAACTATTTCCGTTCAAGTGGACTGAAAGTTGGATTATTTTTCACCTGATAATTTAAGAACCTCATCTCAACAATATCATCTTGCATTTTATTTTATGAAGTGTTATTACTAGACCAGTGTTATACTTATATTAGTTATAACATATTTGTGTTAGAGTTTAGGTATTGTTTTTAATTTTTACCTTTGACCCATAGAAGGACCCAAAGAACTCATACGTAAGCTTAAAGTCTAGGATTAACAACGAATAAGTTTTTTTGTGAAATTGTTTATCTTATGAACGTAAACACATCTGCTACCTTTAAGTTCTTGAGAATATTTGATTAGCGCGATTTGATTTGTTTTTGAAGTGAAGGTTATATACGCCAGTCATTCGTCAAATACCAATCTGTGTAACACCGGTTTCTGCATATAGAAAATTACGACAACTATGAATTACATTTGTATTGCTAACAAGAGAATCACTGTGAACCGCTGTAAAGTTCGAACATGTCATGCAGAGGATTTCAGAAGGTTTTATTGATCTGGATATGCCCAACATCTCATGTAATGTCAGGTTTTAGATATGTATGTGTGGGCTGGATTCTTTACAGTAGGTGTCTGTGACTTGTTGACGATAAATTTCAAAAATAAACAAAGAGTATATACTCCACTTGTTTTAAAATAATAAATATCTTGAAACAAGTCAAACGTATATACAAATGTCCGTTACACAGTTAATCATCACAGTTGTATCCAAGCTTTAAATAATCGTCTCTTCTCGTCAAAATTCACACAGATTGGTTCAGTTACTTTAGAGCACAAGTGAAATAACGAAATATTTTTCTATGCTCTGTTATTACAATATAATCGGTGATAAGTTCAATTATCTTACACTGTTGGTTACCACAGTTGTATTCACAGCTTTAAAGAATTGTCTCTTTTCGTCAAAGTTCGACGCAGGTTGGTTCAATTACCTCAGAACATAATTGACAAGACAAATTACTTTTCTCTACTCTGTTGTTGCAATACAATCTGCAATAATTTTACTTAAAAAAGTGTCACTATACGCTCTTTATGGCTAAACTTACACACACACACAGTCTAGATCTGTTTGACTGTATCTCTCTCTAACTTCACTTAATCTATATTTTGTAGCCGTATTTATAGCTTGACCAAGGCCTAGAACTTCCTAAACACGAGATATTATGGTGTAATAATACTCGATCCAAACAACGAGAAAACCTTAGAATATTCAGCAACATGATGCAATAACAAACCCGCAATAAACTGTGCTTCTAAAAATATAACTAAATTAAATACTCGCACTATACTTAAACCATCTAATAAAAGGTGTCTAACTTGAATCATCAATAAGTTCATTATCGATATAATAATATTCAGTGTGTGTGTGTGTGTGTGTTACGTAGCTCCTTCTAAACCACTGGTCGAACCAATTTCTAAATGATACTGAACGAATTGTCTCGGTCCCGGGTTAAAATCTTCACTCCACCCCTTGGGAACCTGATAATTCCCGAAAACCCCTTCTCCTAAATTTCTAGACTCACCATCTTCTAAATGGTGCCAAACTAATCGTCTTGGCCCCAAGGTTTGCACAAAGGTAAACATTTCATCGGACCCCTTAGAAAACCCGGGTATTTCGCGAAAACACTTTTACTGGAATTCCCATTAAGCGAACCACAAATTTAGCATAGATTGACATTAAAGCGCGTAAATAGTTCAAGCATTAGATACGCATTATAGAGGCCCTGTAAATTTGGGCCATAGGCCCATAGGTTTGCTAAGTCGTGACAAACGAATCGTCTTGGCCCCCAACGTCTTTTCACCTAACCCCTTAGTAGTTCAAACGTTAAATATGCATTATAGCGGCCTAGTAAATATGGGCTGTAGGCTCACGGTTTTCTAGTGATATTGATAAGTTTTCATTTACAAGTTATTCATCATTTGGCGGTGGGAGTTATAAGAAAATAGAATGATGGTTGTTTGGTTGTTCAAAAACAGGGGTCACCAATCTTTTTTCACAGCGGGCCAGATAACTGAGAGAATGACGAGCGCGGGCCGCATAACCATTTTGTTTAATACAATACAGTGAATACACAAAAAATAAAGACAACAAACATGTTTCTTTTCCTAAAAGTTATCAAAG
>NW_013673550.1:0-13943 GCF_000517525.1 Limulus polyphemus
GGCCATGCCGGGTCAACTGGTAAAGTATTTCTATGTTATGAAATATTTAAATAGTTTTTTTTTATTACAAACACAAATGCAGTTTATAAACAATGAAATGAATATAAAATTGTGTTTGAATACAAAAAGAAATTGTGTTTGACAGAGAATGGAAACTTCTTTTAACTAAGTTTCTCTTGGAAAAAAAAAACTTGTTTTGAAATATCTAACAATAAATATTCGAAGAAGAAGAAGAAAAAGAAAAGTCAAATGTAAAAAATTAATAGCCAGAAGATTTAATTTGTACTGACACTCCTATAGTACTTAATGTTATAACTTGACTCTTCCAGTGCGGTTATAATCAGGGGTAAGTGCAGTCAGCTTGCAAATAGTTTAAAAACTTTCATAAGGTTTCACTGCTGTTCAAAATGAAAATCAGCTTAGTAAAACCAAGAAGTTTCTGTTTGTTTTTTTACTGCCTTTCAAACGGTCTGTGATTGGCTTTTCTCCTAATGGTTGCCAAGCAATATTTCAAGAGAAAAGGGTTTATAAACACGCTTTTTGTATTTTATTGTAATTTTCCTCACAAAAGAGACCGTGTATAGGTGGGGAGAGAGAGAACAGTTTTCCAAGGTTACAAGCACAGTAATAAGTCAAATTTTGCTTGTTTGTTTTAAGGCAAAGCCACATTGGGCTACCTGCTATGTCCACTGCTGGCTATCGAAGTTCATAGACTTAACGCTGTCCCACCCGAGAGGGGGCAAGTGGACTTTCCATTGTTGTTTTTACGTAGTTAATGTCAATCAAACATCTTAGTTATCCAGGTGGTGTAAGTGAAATATTCTTTTTTTTACCTAATGATGTTTAGTAAATGTACCAGTAAAATGTTGCCCAAAGTATGCAACACACAATTATTTGATGTCGCAGTGTTGTGGCCTCTAACAAATAAGGAAATCGCAAAAACAAAAAATCTACAGCTACATTTTTCTCCAGAAAATTGGAATCTTTGAACTTTGTGAAACGTTCAAAACTTTAACAGGTTTTTATCAAATCTTACTAAGTAATCATTTACAAAGAAACCACCAATAAACTCAGTAATTCACCTGAACAACCAAGTACAATTGAGAATCAAACATCTTTATTTATGAAAAACTATAATCGTTTCTAAATATTAAGCCTTAATTTGTTCCGTACACGTCCTCTTTGTCTGATGCCACTTAGTGAAAAGTCAGTCATTTTGTCAAACGAATAAATTGTTTGTTTGTTTGTTTTTTAAGTTAAGCACAAAGCTACACAATGGGCTATCTGTGCTCTGCCCACCACGGGTATCGAAACCCGGATTCTAGCGTTGTAAGTCTGCAGACATACTGCTGTGCTACTGGGGGGCAAACGAATAAATTAAGTTAACTAAACGAACAAAACAAGATTAACGTAAGTTCCAGCATTCATGCGTTCATTTCTATATCGGTCTTTTCATGTTTTCTAGCACCCCCAGTGGCACAGCAGTATGTTTGCGGACTTATAATGCTAGAATCAGGGTTTCGATACCCGTGGTGGGCAGAGCACAGATAGCCCATGGTGAAGCTTTGTGCTTAATTACAAACAAACAAACATATTTTCTACTGTAGTAGGAGGTTAAAGATGAAATATTGATTCTGTTGAAATATGTTTGATATTGTTCATTACGCGATGGTAGCTTTATCGTGTTTTCACGTCAAATTTTTACAAGACAGACTGATGCGTTGTCCTTTATAAAGGAACTTTGTGGTGGATATTTTATGCGTTTTTGAGCGTTAGATACACGAATAACTGTTTTCAACTTTCAATACATACCGCTAATTTTAACAATCGTAATATCTTTGTCCAATAATATCAATATATTGCTAAAAGAAGAAAGAAAAAAAAAAGACTACGCTCGCCTAGTTGGTAAATTTGTCGCAGAATTAAGTTTTCTTTAATTTTTAGATAATTAAGATATAGTTAAGTAGAACGGCTCTTTAATTATCTTACAATCCTTTAACGTAATAGTTGAACGATTAAACTTTGTACCAGTAGATGACGCTTTTCAAGTTTAGAAGATGACATTCGTCTAAAGGCCACTTCTGTCCTTATCAGGTGGATTTAGGGTTAGTAAAGAACAACTTATACAGTTTTTTCTCATATACTGGAAAGGCAACTAGCTTGTTTTGTGGACAATACACGATCCATTTCATCTTTCGTAGAAGAAAAATTTGAATTCATAAAAAAACACACGATCCAAAGGTCTTCTAATGGAGTGAGAACAGTCATCGAAAGTGCTGGGACTTAGTTTAGTAATCCACATTGTACTGTTACTTCAAAGTAGGGCTTAGTTTAATAATCCACATTGTACTGTTACTTCAAAGTAGGGCTTAGTTTAATAATCCACATTGTACTGTTACTTCAAAGTAGGGCTTAGTTTAATAATCCACATTGTACTGTTACTTCAAAGTAGGGCTTAGTTTAATAATCCACATTGTACTGTTACTTCAAAGTATCTGGAATGAATTTCAAGACATTCGGGTGTTTATGGCAGGTTTTAACTTTATGATTTGATTCCAGTTTAGAAAGTTTGTGTCGAAGATTACGAGTTAAAAGATATTAGTATAACTATCGATAAAACCTGATTCAGGTCTTTGTTAATTCACTGTAAGATTTGAAATTCGAATTTAGTGAGTTGTATATACTTCGTAAAATGTCGTATTGACTTTGTTTAAATTGCTTGATTTATCTATCTAAACGTATTTAATCTTCCGTACATGAGTTGTGTGGATGACAATTAGGATCTTATCTCAGCTCGTACTTCTATAAATACCCGCTGAGCAGCGTCGGTGAAGACAAGGTAAATATTAGCACGCCATTTATTGCTTTGAACAAATTGTATTATAAGAGCTACACAAACAGAAAGTGTACTTTAAACTAACAAACGCATTTATATGCTGATTGAGTTTACGACCATTTTTTTCGATATAGTTCTTAGTATATTACGCTTCTAATGCCAAGAAACATCCTATGTTTTAACACACACACACACACGTATATATCCACAATATGAAATATATATATTACAAAAACGGTATGATCTTCTCGAGTTTAATAAATACATAAATATAAATATCCAAAACACCACCAGGGTCGAAATATTGTATTTTTTTAATTTATATTTTTGATCTTGAAATAAAAACTATAAATAGAAAAAAAATACGATATTTCGACCCTGGTGGTGCTTTGAGTCTACATATAGATAAATTTGTGTGTGTGTGTCCTTTAAGCTTGGAGATTTTAAAAGATTTCCATACAGTCGTAATTTAGAAACGCTTTTGTTTCGAAAACTCTCAACTCACTTAGGATTTTAATTTGACATATTCCCCACCACCTCTATAGCACTGGATAACAAAGATGTTTGATTAGCATTAACTACGTAAAAACAATAATGGAAAGTCCACTTACACCACCTCTATAGCACTGGATAACAAAGATGTTTGATTGGCATTAACTACGTAAAAACATTAATGGAGAATCCACTTACACCACCTCTATAGCACTGGATAACAAAGATGTTTGATTAGCATTAACTACGTAAAAACAATAATGGAAAGTCAACTTACACCACCTCTATAGCACTGGATAACAAAGATGTTTGATTAGCATTAACTACGTAAAAACAACAATGGAAAGTCCACTTGCACCACCTCTTTAGCACTGGATAACAAAGATGTTTGATTAGCATTAACTACGTAAAAACAATAATGGAAAGTCAACTTACACCACCTTTATAGCACTGGATAACAAAGATGTTTGATTAGCATTAACTACGTAAAAACAACAATGGAAAGTCCACTTGCACCACCTCTTTAGCACTGGATAACAAAAATGTTTGATTGATATCAAAATTGTTTTATTTCTTCTACTACAAGTTCTACTAGTCTTCAATTTTCTATACAAAAAACTGCTCTAGCTATTAATCAGCATAAGCTCGTTAACCAAACACAGGGTGACATCTGTTGTCAAATGTGTTAGCCAATTTTTAACATGGTCTGTAAAAATGCTGTTCCTTATATGTATAACCAACAGCCAACAAGGCGTAGTGTAATAGAATAATATTTTCCAGAAAGACAACCTAAAACAACTCATAGTGGAATATTGTTCTCCTCAAAGATAATTAGTAATCCACAACATGCAATGAACACCAAAATCGAACTCAACGTAGAGTACTATTCCCTCCAAGGGCAACAACAATTAACAACACCCAGTCGACAATGAAAACCAATAATTTGCAACAAACAATGAAATACTCTGTCTCGTAAAGACAACCAAGAGCCAACAACTTACAGCGAAAAAAAATAAAAATAAAAACACTCTCAACAACAAACGCATGGTAGAACATAGGAGAGCCATTGCGTAGTTAATAGTATAAAACAAATATCCGAAGAATTAAGTAATTTGAAATGCACGAAGTACTTTTAATGCAATTAGAAATACGACAAGAAAATAATATTTTAGAGATATTGTGTAGGACTGTTTACTGAATTTCGCGCAAGGCTACTCTAGAGCTAGCCGTCCCTAGTTTAGAAGTGATAGACCAGTTGGAAGGCAGCTAGTTAACATCATTCACCGCCAACTATTGGGCTACTCTTTACCAGCGAAAATTGGAATAGACCGGCACATAATAACGCTCCCATAGCTGAAAGGACGAGCTTTTTTTAGGAACGGAATGAAAAACGTAAAGATGATGCCAGCTAACTAGAGTGAGAGAAAAACAACTAATAATTGATAATTTATTATTAATTTAAACCCAATATTTAAAAGCTACTTTTGTAATACGAAAATCATTTGTTGGATATAAAAACAGTTTACTTTTATTGCACGAAACAAATGTAGTCCGCAAAACTGTCACTAGATGACGCTAGTAGTACAGTTACCTATCCGCTCTTTTAAGAATTTTATCGTAATATCTTGACGTTCTTTTCTGTAAGAAACTAACATCCCACGTGCATTTGAAATCAATAAGCCCTGAAATAAAGACGATTACTATAATACATAAGTGTGAATCATCGTTTTTCTTGAAGAATCAAGTTTACAAAACACATAAAAACTCTAAAGTTAAAAAACTGTTGCTTAAAACTCATGTAAACGGATACCAATGAACAAATGTTCTTTAAGTTTTCCTCACAGATATATCACATAAATCCAATAGTTTTGGCGCAACAACCTTTCTTAGCTACTTGTTTTGAGCTGGGTGAGGATTAGTATGAGAGAGAAATATATATATAAGAAGCTGTAGCATTTCTAGGATTTGTGGGGGTGGAACAAAAGTTTCGAGATAGAGCGGTGCTTTCAGAAGGGGTCAACTGTTGTTAAATACAAAAGAAACAAGCTTTTTTTGCCTTTAAGTAAAGTATATTTAGTCTTTTTAATTATCAAACAAGGCTGAAATTACCTCAAGCTGTCTTTGTATACCTTTGCGGAGAACTGATGCTTTTTCAAACAACTATTAACCGCCCCCAGGTCTCATCTGATTGGTCATACTTCTTTTGGTTCAGAGTACGTGATATTACTGCCCCGCCCATAGAAAAAAGAATTGTACTTTCGTCTTAGAGTGAGCCACATTGTAGGGAGAATTTTCAAAAATCTCAAGAGCCTAAACCCTGATATCTCAGGTGGGGAATGGGGGGAGGGCGATCCAAAGATGGATCTGTTTTCCACCAGCGCACTGGTTGGACGCGCCCCTTAAAAAGAAACAATTGAAAATGGGGAATAGATCGCATCGATGAAGTTTTAAAAAACCCAATTCTCAAGATTGTCTCGTTTTTGAAATTTCACTCGCGAATCGAAGATAAGCTTGTTTGTTTGTTGCTAAGTACAAAGTTACACAATGGGCTATCTTTGTTGCACCTACTCGAAAACCGAGTTTTAAGATCGTAAGGGCTCAGAAGTCTGGCATGGTCTGATTGTTAGAGCGCTCGACTTTCAATCTATGGGCCGCGAGGTCAAATTCCCGTCGCCGAAAATGCATGTCCTTTCAGCCATGGGGGCGTTATAATATAATTGTCAATCCCATTACTCGTCAGTAAAAGAGAAGCCGAAGAGTTGGCGGGGGGGTGATGTTGCCTAGCTGCATTCCCTGTAGTCCTCCTTCACTTCAGAATTAGGGACGGATACCGCATATAGCCCTCGAGTATTTTTTGCGTGAAATTCGTTTATTTATTACCTGAATCTGCCAACAGAGGACAGCTCAACTGCTAAACAAGCAAACCGATCCCAAATTCGAATACTTTGTTTTTCAAAAGTAATTTTAGAATAAACGGCAAACAAAAGCAAGAACACAAAAATTTACGTAACTTAAGAAAAAAAAAACAGCACCAATTCTGATTTGAAATAAAATATATCATCTATATATCCATATATATCCATATATATATATATATTTATGTAAAAGACGCAAAAAAATGGTTAATTTGATATCACCCAGTCGACATCCTACCAGTAGGATATTTGTAAGAATTGAAGTAGTAGGTCAAAAAAGAAAAACTAATTTAGGAGAAAAAAATAGTACGGTATTCGATAAATGAAATTAAAAAAAATATAACTTCTCTCGACTTTTCTTTTATTTCTCGTCAATCAGGGACATGAAATCCCATTTTTCAAATCTCCTAAGTTCTAGCTGAGACAATAATTAAATTATAGCGTTTCAAAGCTCTTTCCGTGAATCGAGATGAAGAAGAGAAAAAAGCCTGGTGCCTGAGGAAGGAAGTATTAAAACGGACGTCTCTCGAATACTAATGAGACAGAAAGCCTAAAAGTAAATGTCCGAGCTTCGATCCCGATTATGAATCAATGACTCTTTAATTTTCCTCAAACTTTTCTCCGTGAGTCGCTGATTTCAAAGTTTTCTTTATCTCAGGGGCCAGTGATCTACTCAATGTTGTCTTCAGATCTCTCTTTAATTTAATTTTATCTGTAGTTCCAATACGTCTTTATTGTATTAGTGATTTGTCACAAATTTAAATCTTTTTTTCTCTTTTTGTTTATGATTTTGGAGATTTTGAGTATCAACAATATTATACATTATAAATGAAATATTTCTTAATGTTGAATAACCCTTCACACCACACGTTATGTTTTAATGAAGAATGAAGTCTATTCTCCTAGCAACAGAATTCAGTGACTGATGTAGAGTGTCTGGTTTGAGTGTTAGTTTTCTTTGAACGTTGATTGGTCTTGTAGTCTAGAAATGTTAGTAAACCCACTGACGTTTCTTCCAACTATAACAGGTGTTATAGTAGAATTGAATTACCAATTAAATAAAATAATTAATGAATTAAACTATATAATTATAATAATACCACATCTGGTGGTATAGATTATTGTGTATCGTAGTTGACTGCTAAAAGTTTATCTTCTGAGGTTGTAAGCGTCGTAAAAATAAGTTTAGACAGAAAAAATGTTAGGCTATTTTTAAACAGGGCTAAAACATGTTTTTAATCAATAGTTTAAGTGTAGCCATTTAATTGCACATGTAACGTGAGAATATTTAATATTTATTTTGCAACTTCAGCTGATATGAATTTTTTTGTACCAGGCGGCATAATAAGTTGTGATATTGAGTGATAGTCCAAGTCTACAACATGGGCTTGAAATAGACAAAGCGTATTTTATACGCGAGACTGTACTTCTTGGCAGCCCGTATGTATTGAACCAGAGAAAAATTGGCATTTTTCTTCCTACTAGTTAACCCTAAAGAACATCATGCATGGTTGTTTAAGTGACTCGTATTGTAAATACCATTTCAATTATACTTTTTGTGGCACAGCTGAGATGATGAGATCTGGTAGTGAGCAAAAGGCCTCGTCGCAGAGAAAGCAACGAATAAACTTAAATTGAAACGTTTTTGGATACTTCTAATGAAATGTTTATTGGGAGTCTTAGGTTTAACTTAATATTAGTTTACTTGTGAGGTTTTGTTACACTCGGTACTTAAAATGGTTCAAAATTTTCTATTTTAATGATGAAAAAAAAAATCACAGTCTATAGAAGACTGAGTTGTAGAGCTTTTAAAAAGCTGACGTTATGATTTTAATGTTAACCAATAGCCTATAGCACCAACTGGTGATAAAGGTTTGGACGGCGATCATTATTAAAGAGTGTTTTGTTTCTCAAAAATTAAAATTTTGTGTTTTTAAACATTCTAAAGTGACAATAAAATCTTGTGGGCATATTTGATTCACTTTTAAGAACTGATCACTGAGATTATTCATACGCTGTAGTGGACTTAAACAAGTAGATCAGGGGAATCGAACCCCTGATTCTAGCGCTGTGAATCCATAGATTTATCGCTGTCCCACCTAGGGGCATTGCAATGTCAATGATCAAATTCCTTGAGCCCCAATATATCTTGGTATCAAATGATCATTCCCGTGACTTCTAGAACCCTGAGATAGTGACGTTTTAAACATGGGTGTTGGTTATTTTGGATTTTGGTGTCCAACATGGATATCAGGCAAAATTCAAGATGCTTCCTAGTCGAAAACCAATAACTGGGACTCGAGTGAATCCTTACAAAATTTTGGTGTTTCATCTAACGGGCAACGGTACTATTGAAACTTCACAACAAGTCATCTCAGGAGAACTCTTGTTGACACTTTAATTTTCCACTCCACACAAGGGAACATAGACACAGGTTAAGAAACAGACAGCAGAGATTAACAAACAGACAGCAGCAGGAGAACACTTGTTAACACTTTAATTTTCCTCTCCACACAAGAGAACATAGACACCAGGAGAACTCTTGTTGACACCCTATTTATATAAAACAGACAACACAAAGGAACATAGACACTGGTTAAGAAACAGACAGCAGACCAAAACTGACGAGAAAAATTGAAAAAGAATGAGCGAAAAAAAAAAAAAGTGAGTTGTTAGTATTTGTCGATGCTCGTGTATTTTAAGAGATCTTTTAGAATACTTTATAAGATGTCTAATATTCTGACGTTAGGGTAAGATCTCTAGTGATTCATGGATTTGGATTTAACATTAGAATAAATCACGTTCTTTAATTATTAATTTATTACATTTATATTCACATATTTATTTTCCACTCCACACAAGTAGAATATGAAGGTGGAGGAGTGTTTTCATGTGACATTTAACATGAATATGAAGGAGGAGGAGTGTGATATCATAACACCCATAATGAGCTAATATTTATTTTAAAGACGTTTATAAAAAAACGACTTCATTAAATCATCCAAAATGTATTTGTTAACCCCACGTTTATTTTCACATCAGCTATAATTTAACATCATCTTCTTGTTTTGTCCTTGAAGAAATAATTAAAGATTTTATTTTTTTCGAAACGAATCTTTCTTTCTTCTTCTTTTTTTTTGAGAATATTCACAGTGAAGAAGGCATCGCATTTTAAGTTGTGAAATTAATAATAATTAAATGTATTTGATAATTATTCAAATCTTCCAGAGTTATACACATATAAAACTATATATACGTGCCCAGATTAACTCCATTTATCGTTTCCAGAGCTAACGAATACCAGAAAATGATCAGCAAACGGTTCTTTGTTTTGTCAGCTGTTCTTCTACTGTGTGGCCAGGATGCAGTAGGAATCCCACTTCTATCGAGAATACGTCGTAAGTTAACACATTTAACCTGTAGTCGAATGTTAATCAAGACGTACCCTGTATGTTGATATTACTCTTTCCATTTATAAAATAGCTTCCCCCCTCTCTTCCAGACAAAATGTTATATAGAAATGTAAATAAAAGCATCCGTTAACTGCCGACTTTACCTGTCCGACAATAAAACAGCCCTAACGACAGTTGCTGTTGGCTGAATGTCTTCCGTCTGGAGAGTAGTTCCGAATTAGGGAGGGGGTTCACCTGAACCTCTGGGTTATTTGACTTGGCCGTTTAACCCAGTTGTATCTGTAAGGTATTTTATGGATTAACAATTTAGATTCATCCACCTCACACCCACCCCCGAAAAAAATAAGGAATTGAAGTTCCAAGTTATGAATACTTAACCGTTTATTATTGCTTAAAAGTTATGTAGTCCCTCGGTGGGTCAACGGTAACTTCAGGGGCGGATTGGTACTTAGGGACCAGCCTGGGCGATATCACATGCTGCATATTGGGCTAAACAATTAAAATTTAACACGAGTTTCTAAGAATGAGTCAAATGCACCGGCCCAGTGTTCCGATGAGTCAATCCATCCCTGGCTGACTTTAGGGACTTACAATACTAAAATCTAGGATTTTATTTCCCATTGTATAGCTTTGCGCTAAAACAACAACAAAAGCTGCCCAATCCGGGGCATTTCAGTAGCACGTACTTCTCATTCCTAAATATTGTAATACCTTACTCAGTCGCTAGCTGTCCATTCATAACTTTAGATCGCTAGACTAGATGGAAAACAACTAAGAAACACCGTTCACCGCCAACTTTTGGGTTACTCTAATCAGACTGAATAGTCCTCACGGCCAAAAATTGTAGAGCGCGATGTTTTTTTGGACGTAGCGAGACACGAACCTCGGCTCCTCACCCCGGCACGCTAACCACTAGGTCACAAGTAGCCTACAATCATAGTTATTTCAATAATATATGTTGTCCAATCCCAAGCATTTCAATAGTTTATGTTACTCAACCCTAGGTATTCCAATAGTTTATGTTACTCAACCCTAGGTATTCCAATAGTTTATGTTACTCAACCCTAGGTATTCCAATAGTTTATGTTACTCAACCCTAGGTATTTCAATACTATATCTTGAGCAATACTAAATATTCCAATAATATGTTTTAAAATAATGTTGTCTGTACATTCATGCATCGCGAATATGATTTATTTATATATAAGTTATGATTTTTAAAGTTCTAGAAATCACAATTTGAAATGATACAAGTGTTTAAAGATATAAAAGTATTAGACAGCCAGTATTTATCCCACTTTTTTGAGTTAATACTGAACAAATTTTTGCCTATTAGGATATCTTGGGCTTGAGTCTGATGTGGACGTCCCGAGTGTATTTCTGACCGTATCATCTTTGGCATCGAAGAGCTTTATGGGAAAGATCACCTATCGTCAACTGGAACTCAACTGGCACAGTGTACCCTCAGACGTTGTGTCTGACCAGTCTACATGGGTGGGATTGTTCGACCATGATCCAGAAAAAAACATTGGTGATGCACTAGAGAAAGTGTACACAAGCGAGTCTGAAGAGGACCATTACGAGACGAAAGTTAGTTATCATCGACCAGAATTCTTACCAGGGAATTTAACAGATGCTTGCCAGGGATACTGGATTGGTCTCGTTTACCAAGATCGGCTTCTCGCCAGTAACTGCATTCGCGGCAGGCCTAACTGGATGTACGAGATGCGTGACGTCATCGGAGACCAAACTCTACTAAATGTAATGCTTCCTGGTACTCACAACTCTGGAAGTCACCAAGAGTACGACTCGGTCAAAGATCATATCATCTCTCGCTACCAAATCTGCCAGGACGAAGACGTATGGAACCAACTAGTCTATGGCATTAGATTCCTTGACTTGCGTATCGGTTGGTCTAAAATGTTTAACAGCAGTGAGCAATACTGGATTTACCACGACTCTTTCCGCAGCCAACCTTCTCTGCGAGAAGTTCTTAAACAGATTCGACAGTTCTTGGATGCCACAAACGAAATACTGATCGTTGATTTTCACCGATTCACTTCTGGATTCGGAGGAAGACTTGCAGATGAGCGTCACCAGGATGTGATGACAATGATAATTGAGGAGATAGGAGAGTACATGTTGCCTCTATCTTCAGGCCTAAGCACCACGCTAAACGATATGTGGAAGACTAATAAACGTGTTCTAGTAGGGTACGGTGCACCACAACGAGTTGAAAGCAACCTTTTGTTCCAGTCAGTATCCCATCTATGGGCGAATAAAGATACATTGGAAGGTCTAGAAAATTACCTAAACAACGGAGTATGCAAGTATAAATACAACTTTCTTTGGGCAGCCATGGCATCACTCACACCTCAGACTTTGGGTGTAATTTTAGACAAGTACGGAGGCCTCCGCCAGATGGCACAGGATGTCAATGGCCCTGTTACTAGATGGTTCCGGGAGCGGTGGTGGCATTGTGCTAACGTTGTAGCTACAGACTTTTTCTTGGGAAATAATTTAATCGAAGTCTCTATTGACGCCAATAGAAAACGATATGCATAGTTGTTTAAATCATTATTAAATAATTACAGTTTTAATTATCAATTTATAAACAGAAACTAACAGGCAAACGCACTCATTGTACAAAGAAACAGTAAGAATAAAACAACGTACGACCAGAAATATTCACTGACAAAGAATGACTAGGTGGAAAGGACGCTCAGCTCGCAGTCTGAGGGTCACAGGCTCGAATCCCCGTTCAACTAAACATGCTCGCCTTTTCAGCCGTGGGGACGTTATAATGTGACGGTCAATCCCACTATTCGTTAGTAAAAGAGTAGCCCAAGAGATGGCGGTGGGTGGTGATGACTAGCTGCTTCCCCTACAGTCCTTTCACTGCTAAATTAGGGACGGCTAGCATAGATATCCCTCATGCAGCTTTGCGCTAAATTCAAAACTAACACGTTAAATGTCACATGAAAACGCTCCTCCACCTTCATATTCATGTTAAATGTCACATGAAAACACTCCTCCTCCTTCAATCTCATGTTAAATGTCACATGAAAACACTCCTTCTCCCTTCATATCCATGTTAAATGTCACATGAAAATACTCCTCCTCCCTTCATATCCATGTTAAATGTCACATGAAAACACTCCTTCTCCCTTCATATCCATGTTAAATGTCACATGAAAACATGAAAAAAACGTCACATACAATGATCGCACATGAATGTAAAGACTGTGGAAAGTAAACTTCGAAAATACTCAATTTTCTTGCTTTTTGTTTTTTAACTGTTTGATTTTAGATGAACGCCTTACTTCTCTAAGTAACGATTCTCAGCATCGGTTTTACAGTACTTTCTTTCATGATACTAACATCTATCTACACGATCACGTGACTCTTCCATGATACTGACATATATTTACTGATCAGTTGAACCTAGATATCGCTTGTATAAGACTCCGACAGGATCTGAGTAGATTAAGTTGTTAAGCGTCAGCTGTTAATGGCTGGTGTAATTTGCCATCTGGCACAATCTCTCGAAAAAAAAATTATTGTCTCAGAATGTGTAATTTTCCCAAGGTTTTTTTTTTTCACACACACACACACACACAAGGATATCAAATTGCCGGTGTGGCTACAAGGTTAAATATAGGTTAAAGGTACACTCTGAAGATCGTTTATTCATCGGGTCCACAGTAGTTTTTGTTTTTCCAAATTACACTTCAAATGTTTACAACAATTTAGTCTTAAAGGGGTGAGTGTAGTAAGTAAACAAAACACTTAAACTAAGATTAACGAATTAAGTTAATTAATAAACATGTTCTAGTAACATCCCTAAAGTTCCTTTTACTTTCTCTCAGGCTGCTTTTAGAAAGTTAGTGTTGTTGGAAAATTGGGGATAAATATTATAAAAAAGGCCACAATGCGTTGATCTGGAGTTCAAAATATTATTAGACACGTAAATAAAAAGTAAAGCGTATATGTAAATAAATAACAAGAAACACATACAAAGATACATACATACACGTTAAGAAATATTAATAAACCCGTGTAAATAAATATCAAAACCACCTATAAGTAAACAAGTGTAAACGGTATTTCTAATTTATTTTCTTACGGCAAAGCCACATCGGGCTATCTGCTGTGTCCACCGTTGGAAATCGAACCCCTGATTTTGGCGTTGTAAATCTGTTTGTTTGTTTTTGAATTTCGCGCAAAGCTACACGAGGGCTATCTGCGCTAGCCGTCCCTAATTTAGCAGTGTAAGACTAGAGTGAA
>NW_013673550.1:14943-15611 GCF_000517525.1 Limulus polyphemus
GACTCGCGATCTGCGGGTCGCGGGTTCGAATCCCCGTCCCACCAAACATGTGACGGTCAATCTTCGTTGGTAAAAGAGTCCAAGAGTTGGCGGTGGGTGGTGATGACTAACTGCCATCCCTCTAGTCTTACACTGCTAAATTAGGGACGTCTAGCGCAGATAGCCCTCGTGTAGCTTTGTGCGAAATTCAATCAAACAAACCTTTTCTGACTATACCACTCCCTTGTCCAATTTCAGACGCTGGTCTGATTTCAAGTCGAAATTTTTTACACTACAGAAATTGTGTTCGTTTGACGTGCACGTAGCTACCAAATTATTATTTATTTGGAATACCGCGTTGCACGTGGTGATTTACAGGATTTCCAAGCATCAAAACGTAATGTTCCACATATAGAACATTACAGCTAAATAAGCCGTGCGCCCCCCTCCCTCACCCCCAATCCCTGTACACTGGGATCATCGCAGTACAATTTAGTGTAACATAATAATGTGGAACCTGTCACGTAAGTACAGTTTAGTGTAACATAATAATATGGAACCTGTCACGTAAGTACAGTTTATTGTAACATAACAATATGGAACCTATCACGTAAGTACAGTTTAGTATAACATACAATATGGAACCTATCACGTAAGTACAGTTTAGTATAACATACCAATATGGAACC
>NW_013673550.1:16559-19732 GCF_000517525.1 Limulus polyphemus
ATTTGGTGTGACGCGGATTCAAACCCGCGACCCTCAAATTGCGAGTCAAGCGCCTTACCCACCTGGCCATGCCGGGCCAGTAAATTATGAAAGAAACGAATTATTTCAAATGCCCGATAAATTTATTCATATGTGATATATAAATATATATATAAATGCAATAAACATATGCACACAAATACGTACAGAATACAACTACGTACGTATAAACGTGTAGAAATAAATGAGCCGGTATATTTAAAAGACAAAAAAAAAAAAAGAAAACAAGACCAAAGGAACGTTTAATATTAAAACAACAACAACAACAACAAAGCATCGAATTTTCTCTTTGTATGTTTGGAAATACAAGTTCAGTACGTGACGAGGAGGATAAGTAACTTCAAAAATTAAAATTAAATTTTATTTATTCTACAAAACAAATTCCTTGATTGTTGACACGAATCTCCGCTAGGTTTTAAAGCTGTTGATGTACTTACCGCGGTAAAACAAACATGGTAACTCTTTCCATTACTCAGTACGCTAACTAACATACGTCCTGAGAAAAGTTCTGACTGTTGTGTTTGCCTTTCGCTAAAGGGAAATCATGTTTTGGAAAACTGTCAAACAGAATATCGGGTTTAATTCTAACTTTTAGCGGTGAAAACAATTCACAGAAACGGGATTTTAGGAATTTACAATTTTATTTTATGATTTGTTTCTACTACTACTACTTCACATTTCCATAACGTTGTAGATAAATTTTATGCACTGTTAAGACAGTATTATGATAATCTTGACACCAGAGGGCTCTGCAAACAATTTGCACCCGAGCAATGGTACAGACAGATAATATTTTATGTACTGTTGAGAATAGTGGGATTGACCGACCGTCACATTATAACGCCCACACGGCATGTTTGGTGGGACGGGGATTTGAACCCGCGACCCTCCTCAGATTGCGGGTCGAGCGCCCTAACTACCATGCCGGGCTCCTCGTAATTGAAGTATTGATATAGATACTAAAATTCTGACTCTATTAAGTTATTTCATGTGATTCCGTCATCTGCATTTCGTTCATCAGATACTTCCACTCTCATTATGTCAGATATAAACAATTTGATTCCATGGAGCTTGTATCTTCAAACATAAAAATGGAAAATTAAATATAATTTACTTATATTAAAAGTTCCCCTTGTTTTGTTTATTTTTATTGTTCGACAATATCGGTTTATTTATACACGTTTATGCGTATATAGGGGAGAATGAGGTAAGACGGCCCCCTTCGGTAAAACGGTCACATCAGTATATAATCAGCTATGAATCACTTCTACCTAGGGTGAATCATATATATTGTTCACGTGTCCTTGTTCATAACTACGCTAGAGGATGAACGCGAATTTGAATGATCAAAGCGCCACTTCGGTGTTTCATTTTTGAACAACTTTGATCTAAGGTAAGCAATTAGAATTTTATATAATTATAGTTACATAGTAGATACTTCAGGAAATTTCCTTTTTTTTTGGTTTCAAACAATGAGGAATCATAGACAGTAGAATATGCCATAAAAGAAACACGGTTCAACTTCATTGATTTTTTTATAACATACTCTTACTTTACAACGAGTGACTTAGGGTAAAACAGCCCACCCGTGTGCGCGTGTCTTACTCGACATAAATAATGTATAATTTCTCCGTATGCTTCGACCAAAAACACGTCACTGTGGCACACTCTATAACTGACGTCCTTTTGGATCATTGTTCCGGATAATGTGCTACTTGCACATGGCCTTTTATATCTCCGCCGGGATCGTTTAAATGTAGTTGTTAAATGCAGTATTTATTTTAATTAATAAAAACGGGATTTTAGGAATTTACAATTTTATTTTATGATTTGTTTCTACCACTACTACTTCACATTTCCATAACGTTGTAGAAAAATTTTATGTACTGTTAAGACAGTATTATGATAATATTGACACCAGAGGGCTCTGCAAACCATTTGCACCCGAGCAATGGTACAGACAGATAATATTTTATGTACTGTTGAGAATAGTGGGATTGACCGAGGGCCTCTTTATCCCTTCTTGGTGGGGCAGTTTTATCTACTCGTATCAGTGAATCAGCCCCAAAACACAAGAAATGACATTTATAATAAAACAGGTTTTAATTTAAAAACTTTCTGTTTTATCATGACATTGATCTTAATTGATGAAAACGCATTCAAAGCTAAGGTGGCCGTCTTACCCCACCTTGCTCTGGTCGTATTCTGTGTATTCGTGTATGCGTGCTCGTTGTGTTGTTTATATATCACACATACAATATATGGTATGCATATTTGAATATATACGTATTTATATTTTACATGGATCTATATACCCTTATGTATATTGTATATTTGTTTCTTCACATTAAATGTTTGTGTATTGTGCAATCAAATTATGTACATTAAGATAGAGAAATAGTTACACTCCAGTGTAGTTGGCTATTACGTAATACGCTAAGGTTAACGTTGTCTCCCTGGTGCTTGACTCGCAATGTGTGGGCCATAGGTTCGAATCCTCTTCACATCGAACATGCTCGCTCTTTCGGCTGTGGGGGTCTTATAATGTGACGGTCAATCATATTATTCTTTGGTAAAAGAGTAGCCCAAGAGCTAGCGGTTGATGGTGTTGACTAGCTGCCTTCCCTCAAATCTATCACTGCAAAGTTAGGGGACTACTAGTAGCGCATACAGCCCCTCGAGTAGGTTTGCGCGAAATTCAATCCAAACCATCCTCTTTATATGTTTTCCAAACTCCATCAACCTCACGTGGCGACAACTTCTGAAGACCTTTCGAACAAACCAAAGGCATAATAGTCCATAGGAGATGTAAAGCATGAATTCCTGTTTTTACCGGCATTTTACAGAACACCTGACATGTTGACTTGTACGTGTGGGTGGGCGCCTTATCTTGATGTAGCCATAGATTATTGGCGTCAAGTCTGTTTCAGGAATATCCAATAAGCATGACTTAAGGAGTAAAGGGGACACAAAGTGATTATCTTTTAGTAGATCTGATTCAAAATGTCTCATGTACAACATAGATCATCATCATCATACCTCAACCTAGTGTTTTATTCATACCTCAACCTACTGTTTTATTCATACCTCAAACTAATGTTTTATTCATACCTCAACCTACTGTTTTATTCATA
>NW_013673550.1:20518-26644 GCF_000517525.1 Limulus polyphemus
TCAGTTTCAATGAAATGCCTTACTCCATGAGGTCCCAATCAGACAGTGTTTAATTTCTTTAAAATCGTCCATCAGAGACATCAGGTAAAATTCCGTGTGATCTATCTAACTTGATGCTATGAGATACATGCAATCTGACTCCAAGAGATACATCCAATCTGATTCCATTAGATACATCCAGTAAGATTCCATATGTTATATCTTCCCTAATCCTATGACATACACCATAAAAATATTTGATGAAACTTTATTAGATGCAATCAGTTTACTTTCATTAGACACATGCTGTTTGACCCCACGAGATACAAGTAGTCTGACTTCATCAAATACATTTCATTAGATACACCCATCCAGATTCTCTGAGATAAATTATATATATATATATATATATATGTGGTCACGTGATTTTCTTTTACTTAACTACCTGATACCCGATATATAGTTTTATACCTTTTGACTTAACCTGAAAATGGCCATGTCACCGTTATATTATTGTGTAACTTATTGTACACGTTTTTTTACGAAGTTTCTTACTCTGATAATACAATTCGTAGTGTTCCTTAACCTATAATTTAATGTATTAGACAAGAATTGAGTTTTCATTTTTTTTAAACACGAGACTAGTATTTGCTGTCAGATTCCAAGTTTAATGTTTTAAAAACAAACTGCTTGTGGGTTGGAAAATGTAGAAATCATGTAGACTATCCATTAAGTTATAGCTGCAATAATGGTAGTATCAAGTTACTGGGAATGTCTCTCTGGCTTGGTTTAAAAAAAAAAAAAAGAAGAACCAATGGAGACGACTGTGTCTTCACACTTCTCTTCGTGACAGAACATAAGTACTGTGGTTAGTATCGTTTAACAAGGACAATGAACCTGAGGGTCTAGAGTTCGCGTCCCGTTACTGCAAAATCGCACACCGCACTTTTAGGTAGTGGGTGCGTTACAAGGGTGACAATCAGTTCTCACTATTCGATCAAACAAGAGTAGCCCAAGAACCTCAACCCCTCTCTGTTACCTGTTGTATATATATATATACAAGTTCAAGGGATGTTACTGAGATTATTTCCTGATGCTTTGCTTTCTTCAGTTGTCTGAGATGGGTAATAAGGGCAATGTTTCACTTTTACACATTTATCCAAACTCCCCAGCAAATGTCGAGTTAATAAACTGTTTTGAAATTTCGTACCTTGATCATAGAATATAATTACATCATCTGTAAACTGGCATATTTGTTTTATTCTTATTACATGGGTTCTAAAAACGACATTCCGTAACTGTATATCTATATTGTAATTACATCATCTGTAAACTGGCATATTTGTTTTATTCTTATTACATGGGTTCTAAAAACGACATTCCGTAACTGTATATCTATGTTGACAGAAAGTAATTTAAAAGCAAGAGAAAACCGTAAATATAATCAGTGGAAACGGATTTTTATGTCAGACTAAGTGGTAGTGATATTTTTTATGTTTTTACGTTGGAAATCCTGGAAATTCATGAATTAAACATTACAGTTGAGAAGCTGATCGATTTAAGTCGGTAATTTATCCTTGTGTATTATTAATAAGAACTTTTGAGTGAAAGTAAAAATTAATGTATAATAAGATATCAACCGCACTATATCCACTACACCCAGTGCTGACGAGGCCTTTCGTTCAATACTAGTGTTCTTTAATCGTGTGGGATATGACAGGCTTAGCATATTGCCGGAAAACAACAGTTATGATGTGAACTGGATTGAGATGACGACTTGTACTTTTCTATAACTTTTTATTTTTATTACACACATCATAATTAAAATAGTGATTATTTAACACTATATTATATATATATATATATTTTTAAAACCATATGTTGTTATAGTTTACATAATCTAAATACTGTACTGTTATCTTGACAGATGTAACAAGCCTTTAATAATTTGAATGTATAAGAAATACTAGTTTATATATTTCTTCCGTTCATCATTACGCCCCCCCCCCAGTGGCACAGCGTTATGTCTGCGGACTTACAACGCTAGAAACCGGGTTTCGATACCCGTGGTGGGCAGAGCACAGATAGCCCATTGTGTAGCTTTCTGCTTAACTTAAAAAAACAAACAGTCATCATTACGGTACAGGCACATTAACCATTTCATTAAAACTGAGTATGGAATATATAACTCAGAGGTGTAGGAGGCAAATTAAAAGTAAGAGGGAGGGAGAGAGGGAGAGAATATGCCTCGCAGCGCACCCATTACGACCAGGGTCCTGGAAACTCTTAGGATCTGTATTAATTTGTATACATTCTCCTGATTTTCCTGAGAGTAATTTTTCTTAATTTTGATGCATTTTTACTGGGACAGATTGAAAAGTGGGAAGGGGGTTGCCACTTCCCCGCTTCCTACACCACGGTATCATCGAGAAATACATAAATACGAATATTCGTAGTCGATTGCGTCAGTTAAACAGCCAGCTAATACCGAAGATGGCCGTATCCTGTTTTCACACAAACATTTGCAGGTCTCTGCAAAAACAAATTCCAAATTCAACTCATGTATTCGAGTTCAGCCCTAAGCAACAGAATAAAATATTTGAATGGTTGTTGCTATGCGAGCCTACGCTGTTGTTGTTACAAGAAGTTGGGTTTATTTTGTTAGCTAGCGCAGGATTCTTACAGCGCGCGTGTATGCCCATGTAAGAACGATAGTGATCCTATTGTTGTACATAAATATTGCTGCATTTCTCGAAATGTAAAAGAAAATAGTAAACCATATTTGTTTGGAAAAGGAAAACAAAGGATCCTGTTAGAATCCATTCATATGTATGAACACTTTGAGTCAACAAAACGCATGCAGAGAGAACGTAGCTGCGAAATATTGGAAATATTTTTTGCGAGTAAATAAAAGCCCCCCTGTCAGCTAGGATCTCTAACAGAATTTATTACTGTCTATAAAACTTTCTAAATTTATAGACATTTTAGACTCACTTGTAACATATTTCTGTACGATTTAACAGAAAAAAATTAAATTCTCTTTATTTGAACAGAGAAACCCACAGAATTAGGCACACGAGGAAGTATATATATATTTCCAGTTTGCTATAGTAGTTATTATGAAACCAGAGTGAGGATCATTACGTTTAGAAACAAAGTATTATACTTCAGTTATTTCGATGGTCAGGAACACGAGTGAAAGTGACGCCTTATAAAGGGTAGATTCCATCTAGATCCTTTACGGATCAGTCGCTGGATCAGGAACGTCATTGCCAATAACCGTTCAGATGGAAATGATGTGAACTCAAGACTCTACTCCATTTGTGCCTGTCGTGTTTATGGAAGCTTGTCGCTTCATCATGAGCATCCTACCGATGGCTTAGCGTTTAGCTCGAGGACTTATAATGCTAACATTTGGGCTTCGATCCCTGTGGTGGGCGCTGCGCAGATAGCCAGTTGTGCAGCTTTACACTTTTTCGGGTTATTAGGTTGATATGTTCTAAATGACTACGTCAGTGTGCGTATTCTGAATCTTTTTTTAGCATAGGAGAACAGTCAAGAATATATAAAAAAAAACATTTTTATTGTGATATAGTGTGAAATAACCTAGCCTACAGCCAGATGCATAAAGTTTAACATGAAAGTAGAAATATCGATCCAATTTTAAACTTAAGTAATAAAAACAAATAATAAAAAAACAAACCCCTTTAATCAATTGAGACTCTAAATTAGAAGACAACAAATATTTTTCCAGTTTTGTTTGTCTATACATTTCATTTTATTACTTTCAGCACATAGACTAACAACAATATTAGGTTATATTTTTATTCCTAAGTAACATGACATAAATACTATTGTTGGAACGCATTGTTACCACAACGCACTGGCTTTTTCTGTATATTAGAAGTTGTTATATAAGGAGCCACCTTTTTTCTATGTGGTTTTTCGCTAGTTTTCCTCATTGAAAAGATGTGCAGGAGCACGCACACACGTGCGTGTCTGTCTGTCTGTGATTTCTATTTGTAATATAAGGAAATACACCATTAACTAATTATTGTGACAGTATAGGTTCTGAACGACCAGCTTATTCATGCCATCGCGATGATGAGAAACACAGCGTTAACTGATTTGGTAACCAAAATTAAAATGCCATCGATAAATCAAAAATTGATACTGAATGTTAAAAAACAAACTATAGTCATTATTAGATAGCTAAGAAAGTGTCACTGATGCACCAAAAACGTAGTACCGACATTGTTAAAAGGAACAGTATAATCACTGTTGTTTTTTTTTAACTGTCACTGTTACACAAAAAGTCGATTCTACTATTGTGGAGAGAAATAATACTCACTGACTTGGCAACTAAGAAGATATTGTTGGTACACCGAAAAGATCCTACTGATTTTGTTGATGTATTATTGACTTAATAATACCTCAGAGAATTTCATTCATATATCAAAACATTGGTAACAATATTCACACTTCTTTCCTATGTGGTTTTTCGCTACCTTGCTTCATAAAAAGATGTGCACGCACGTGTTTGTCTGACTGTTTGTGATTTCTAATAAAAATATAAGGATTCACTTATTTTCTATGTGGTTTTTCTCTAACTTGCCTCATTAAAAAGATGCGTATGCGCGTGGATAAGTAATAATACCCAGGTGTACACCCTCAGGATCCACTTAGTATGGGTGCAAAATTTCAAGTTTCTAGGTTAGTTCCTTTTGGAGTTATGGCGCTCACACCTTATGTATCATACGCATAAAATAATGTTTACCAGACCACTTTGTACGAAGCATGCTATATCTCATATTTGAACTGATTCGTTATACAATGCTTCACCCTTGTTCTATGGTCTATATATTTTCAATTATATAACGTTCGTGTGTATTTCGAAGGTATTACTGATACTGATTCGTTACACAACATTTCACCCTGTTTTATGGATTCAGCGATACTTTTTTTACACATTTTCAATACACAACGTTTGTGTGGATTTCAAAGGGTGTTATTACTACTGGTCCTTTGCACGAAACTCACCCGTGATCTATAGATTGAGAGAGATACTGTTCATACGTTTCCATTACATAACGTTTCTATCAACTTAGAAGGATATAGTTTCTCACAGCACTATTTTCTTTCTCGTTACCCTTGTTTTATAGATGTTGATGTTGTTCATACTAAACCATTACAAAAATGTTGACCTTTGTGTTACAGCCTGAATTAGATTTCTTTATACTCAACTCCTTTACTGAACATTTCGCTTCCAAAAAACAACACTATATTCCATGGGATACTTTCCTCCTAAATACAGTTTATCTCAACACTATAACACTTTCTCTCTCCTGTAACACTGATTATTTTTACATTAAAAATGTAACATTAATTTTTTCATACTCCGTAAATTTGGTGGAATCTTACACTTTGTTTTCTTAATTACCAATTTACATTACGTGTTTATTATTATTATTATTTAAATAAATCAATGCCTCTGTAGAATTTGTTTTGTACAGGATATCGGAGTATATTATTATACATATATATAATCATAGCAGTGCTGTTACATTCCATTGGTTCTTACTTCTCATTTGTGAGAGTTTGAAGTATGAATTACTGTTAAACAATAGCATTAGTTATATATTTTTAATTTTACTCATGTGAAATGAACAGTAGATCGTATTAGGATCACTAAGATGCTATCAAAATACCATAGAAAAGACAGAATAAAGTTAAGAACGATAAACGAAAGTTATTTCGATAGAGAGAGCTTGAATTAAAAGTAGCAGGTTTGAGAGGAAAACAAAAGTTATATTTTAATAGCTATAAAGGTATAAGCTCTTCGAGTACAAGATATCCACAAAAAGCACCAGCTACACTCGTTTTTTTTTTGTTTATTACGTGGCTAAAATTCGAGTTTCGATACCCGTGGTGGGCAGAGCACAGATAGCCATTCGTGTAGCTTTGCGCTTAACAACAAACAAACAAAACCTCTTTTTCTTATTTTTCGTTCTATATATATATATATATATTAAAAGTACTCAACCTTTTGGCGAGTATATATATATATATATATATATATATTAAAGTAACTACTACTTGTGAGTATATATATGTATATATATATATAATTAAAGTAACTACTAACTT
>NW_013673550.1:26654-34091 GCF_000517525.1 Limulus polyphemus
TATATATATATATATATATATATTAAAAGTAACTCAACCTTTTTGGCGAGGATTTTCAAATATCTAATTTTCTTCTAGAACGTTACAATGAAGCTTTAGTCTCTACTTTTGTGTGGAAAATTCTGTCCGTATCTGAGCTAATCAGGTTAATGACATGGAATATCTCTAAACGTCATTCGCGCTCCGCTTCGTAATCTGTGTTTGCAAGTGTAAAGTCTCTCTTGCGTAAGCTGGTCAAACCAATGAATCCCTTTCTTACTTCGTAGGCTAGCGACTTAATAAGGAAAGCTTTATCTTATTTAGAGGGCCTTTAGCAGATGGAAAACGTGATTATCCTGTGAGAGAGGGTTGCCAATGAAAAGTACTGCTAACGCATATCTATGGCGCATGCTGTACTATTCGCTTTGCTTTTGGCCTTGTGGAGACTTACTCCAAGTACTGAGTCGAGGTCTCTGTCTCTATAACGAATGGAAAGGAGAAGAAAAGAAATGAAAGAAGGCTAGAGGATTTTTCAATGTGACGACGAATTCAGAATGATAAAACAAACAAAATTTCAATTGAAATTTATATTTTTCACTCCTATGCAGACAAAATGTCCGACTTTATAAGTATTCAAACTTTTCATTGAAACAACTTGCTTTAAACTTTAGACCATTTGGTATTAAAAAAAGAACAATGATGGAGATGTAAAACAGTTTAATAATGGACGCTCATAAACAGTAATGGAGATGTAAGACAGTTTAACAATGGATGCTTATAAACAGTAATGGAGAAGAAAGACAGTTTAGCAATGAACGCTCATAAACAGTAATGGAGATGTAAGACAGTTTAACAATGAACGCTTACAAACAGTAGTGGAGAAGAAAGACAGTTTAACAATGAACGCTCATAAACAATAATGGAGATGTAAGACACTTTAACAATGAACGCTTACAAACAGTAATGGAGATGTAAGACAGTTTAACAATGGATGCTTATAAACAGTAATGGAGAAGAAAGACAGTTCAACAGTGAACGCTCATAAACAATAATGGAGATGTAATTAACAATGAGCACTCATGAATAATAACGTAGATGTAAGACAGTTCAACAATGAACACCGGCAGTCTGAATGTAAAAACATGTAGCATTATACATTGGTATGGATGTAAAAACATGTAGCATTATACATTGGTATGGATGTAAAAACATGTAGCATTATACATTGGTATGGATGTAAAAACATGTAACATTATACATTGGTATGGATGTAAAAACATGTAGCATTATACATTGGTATGGATGTAAAAACATGTAGCATTATACATTGGTATGGATGTAAAAAGTGAACGTAAATATATTTTGTGACTTCCCGAAGAAGGAAAGAAAAAAAAATCATTACAAAAATTATTTCAAAGTGAATAATGGCAAAATAAATTTTCTTTAATTTCTTTCTTTTCTTTTTTTTAGCGCTGAAGGATCGCCAAGCGCGATAGACAAAGTATTATAGCTAAGTGTATAAACAATCTTAGAAGTCAATATTCGAAATTAGGCTATTCATCTCACCTAGAAATGTGCGAATCCACGTTTTAAAGCAATATATTTAGGTAGGTTCACATTTTTTTTCCTTCAACATTATTCACTTCTTTATTGCAATTGATTTTATAATGGGATGGTCATATCTGAGATGTGTGCGCACGATGTTTCTAAAAATACAAATTGAAATTTATATGAAAAAAAAAAGAAAAACGAGCCAGAACTGCGCATGACACATTAATTTAATACTCCCCGGGTGCACGTGATTAAATGGCGACATGTTTTCTGAGCTGGTAATGATAATAACTGTCAAACACAAATTTAGAACTACTTTATTTAAACATACTTGTTATTCTTCCGAAAGTGATTTATTTTGTCCATTGCAACGTGTACGTTTATTTGGCTTGACTAGACTTATTTTGGTACGATTATATTTAGGAAATATCTCATCATTATGGCCTTGTTAATTTATTATTATTATATTATTATTATTAATATTTTTGGCTCGGCATGGCCAGGTGGTTAGGGCGCTCTACTCCCAATCTGTGGGTCGCGGGTTCGAATCCCTGTCATACCAAACATGCTCGTCCTTTCAGCGGTGGGGGCGTTATTATGTGACGGTCAATCCCACTATTCGTTGGTAAAAGAGTAGCCCAAGAGTTGGCGGTGGGTGGTGATGACTAGCTGCCTTCCCTCTAGTCTTACATTGCCAAATTAGGGACGGCTAGCGCATATAGTCCTCGTGTATCTTTGCGCGAAATTCAAAAATAAACAAACAAAAACTAGCGTCGTAATTCAGTAAATTTACCGCTGTCCCACAGGGGGGGGGGACTCTACTTTTCAAGTATGATTACCTGTAACTCAACTTGCTAACGTTGTTTGTATCCTATATTAATTCACGATATTGCTTGTCCCGAACTCACCCCCCCCCCCCCCACAGTTTTGGAGCCAACAGGTCCAAACTTGGCAGGCGATTCGATGTGATCTTATCGATATTGAGCAGCTCACCTACCATTATTTATTTGGAATACCAAGTGGGGGGGGGGGGGGTAGAATATGGCATCGAATTTGGTGTTACTGGCCACCTTCTAGGTTCTAGGGTCGACATTTTCGAAACTGTGTTTGTAACTCACTCACAAGCTAGCGTAGCCAAATTTGGCACACGTGTTCAGGTATCATGGACGTGTGAGCCTAATGGGGTTCGTTTTCGGGTAAAGATCCCCCTTAGGTTAACTATAGATGTTATTGGGGATAATGGAGGAGTTTGATCGGTACATTGGAGCCTCTTTGATATTTCCCATCGGAGAGCTGGTATTTTATGCTAATGTAATCATTTGTTAATTATATTCTTTCATTGTGTAGCTTTGTGCTGGAAAAATAAAAGAATATCCTTATAAAAGTTTGGAATATTAGTTTCAATAGAGTTTCTCAGGAAAAAAAAAAAGCTAAAGTTATTTTCTTCGGTCTAAAATACTTGCCTTGCTGCATGTTGATTGCTACTTCTCAAGAAATGAGTTTTTCTTAAATATGCTTGACAAAATATTGTTTTTTTAATTTACTGCTCTGCCAAAAATATCCAACATATATCCAGAAAAGAGGTCTCAGTAATCACAATCTTAATATATTGTAGCAAAGGCTTTGGCCTGAATGTCTTCAGTAGTGTAATGTGTCCATTTTATTGTTTCAAAAGCATGGTCAGTTGAAGACTGGTTGGAGAGGTGGGTTATAAACTTTTGGAACAACAGTAATCTCAGTCTCAGTAATCACAATCTTAATATATTGTAGCAAAGGCTTTGGCCTGAATGTCTTCAGTAGTGTAATGTGTCCATTTTATTGTTTCAAAAGCATGGTCAGTTGAAGACTGGTTGGAGAGGTGGGTTATAAACTTTTGGAACAACACCATCAAGATCAATGATTCTGAACGTGGGGCGCACGTCCAACAGGGGGACAATTTGAATATACTGGGGGTGATTTGAAAATGCTACAATAAGATTTTTTTTTCATTTGGGTGTGAAGAGCGAAAAAGTTCCTTGACTCAAAACTAAATTTCTAAATTTTACATTATATTATTATACCTTTTCAACATCAAATTTGTTTTTATATTAAGGGGGCATCAAATTGTTTGAGGTGTCGAGGTGGGGCATGGAGCAAAAAAGGTTAAGAACCACTGATCTAAATGGTTCCAGAGTTTTAACATAACTTTAAGATCTGGGGCCCAGCATAGCCAGATGGTTAGGGCGCTCGACTCGCAATCTGAGGGTCGCGCGTTCGAATCCCTGTCCCATCAAACATGCTCGCCCTTTTAGCCGTGGGGGCGTTATAATGTGACGGTCAATCCTACTATTCGTTGGTAAAAGAGTAGCCCAGAGTTGGCGGTGGATGGTGATGACTAGCTGCTTTACCTCTAGTCTTACACTGCTAAATTAGGGACGGCTAGCGCAGATAGCCCTCGTGTAGCTTTGCGCGAAATTCAAAAACAAACAATTAAGATCTGAACTCACGGTGGGAGTTACATGGAACTAGGCACGGATTGCACATAGTTTGTATCGGCCAATATGATTATACTGTTTTTGTCTCCTAACTAGAAAACTCCTCCATGATTCGTTGATCAGTAGTTTAATTTAAAAAACCTTGATATCTATGAGCATTGGATGTATAGACACTTCACAGGTAGGCTTCACACCAGAAATGAACGTGTAGCACATATTCACAAGTTGTTTTATATCGTAAGAAAAGCTATAGCATCAGTTTATTATCCATGCAAGAAAAGTTAAACAGTTTAAATTTGCTGTGAAAGGTATAGTATCATGTTTCACCGCTAGGTGTTCAACATCGGGTGATAATTTTCATTTTTCACTGCTTTGTTGGTTATTACTGTCTTCAAAGCGTGCCCGTATTTTCTTTTTTAATCTGATGAATATTCTGGATCTCCAAAACTTCATGAACTATTTGTCATAAGCAAACTTTAATGCAGTTCTTACCAAGTTAATATTTTACAAAGAAGAAGATTACCATGTGACTAATCTCAATTGATTCTCCTTCTGACCGTCTCACATGAATAGCGATGAGTAATAAGTTATCGAATTTACGAACTTTATCACCAATAAAGAAGCGTCACAACGTACGTTTAAATCCAAACTTCAGTACGCAAAGTCACGTCGAACACATCTAGGCTATATTCTTCTTCTTATCATTTTTTTTTTACCCACCTGGCGGAGCTTAATGAAGTAAATTTGAAGGAATAATTGAGTTGTTTCATAAAGCAAGTGCTTCGCGTTTCACGGATACCGGGTGGGCTACTTAATCGGATTGTCTCATCTCGTCTCGATGGCTTTAATTAGATGCCCCTGGAATTCAGCTCGTAAAATGAACAAGGACATCAAAGCTGCAAGTTAATATACTGTACTGAAATTATGTAGTGTACGTTTAACGGTGATTTTGTACGTCGTATACATGTAGAACATACATACAATACTGTAATGTTGCATTTAAACTCAAACTTTAAAAATGTATATGTTCTATTGCTGATTAATAGATTATTGTTTATACCTTAACTTTTTCCGTGGACTTTCGTTATCATTCTTTTATATAAAGTTTTTGATTTTTTGTTAAGAACAAAGTTACACAATGGTCTATCTGTGCTGTGCCCGCCAGGGGTATCGAAACTCGGTTTTTAGAGTTATTTAATGACATAATATCCGTGATGTTATACCTGTTGGTGTTTCGTGAATATCAAGTGTGTTAAAAATCAACTTTAGTTTATATAGAACTCTATCGCTTGAAAATAAGAAACAATCCCTTTACAAATATTTTACTCCAGGATGACTAGATTAAAATAACTAATACTTCGTCGGGAGAGGCAATAAGTTAGATATCCTTTTAAACATTATAAAACAAGAACGACAACTGAATCATATTTTAGGATTTAATTAATTTAAAGAAGATGTGGGGTGAACTCTTCAGAGAGAGTACATTCAACCCTTTCACTGCGTCGTACCATAAGGCCTACGTTATGATATCTGTATGTTATCTTGTGCCACAGAACCAACGGCATATACTAACATTCTTTCCCTATACCATCGCAAAGGTGTATTTGCCTCAGCCACACATGTAACACCTTCTAAAGGGAATCCCTGAATTTTCTGTTGGTTATATTATATTTTGTGTTTTGATCATATCACATAATTCATGTGACCACCGCATATCTTCAGGATAACGTGCGTGCTGTAACGGAAGTCTTGGGATAAATCCTTTACTTCCGCAGTTATATATTGAAATGTCCAGAATAAGCATATAACAATTGTTTAGCCAGGATGAGTTTAAAGACAAATACAAATATAATTAACTGTTCTCCTACTTAAACAAGATATTTCCCTTTCTACCATCCCAGAAATATCAAAGCAGTGAATGTCGGAGAAGCCCTAAAATTTATCCTAATTAAGGTTTGAATACTGGATGTAAAGTTTGCGTTGCAGGTACATATATCAGTTTGTTTATTTGTCGTAAAGCACAAAGCTTTTTTTTTGTTTTATTTCGCGCAAAGCTATACGAGGGCTATCTGCGCTAGCCGTCCCTAATTTAGCAGTGTACGACTAGAGGGAAGGCAGCTAGTCATCACCACCCACCACCAACTCTTGGGCTACTCTTTTACCAACGAATAGTGGGATTGACCGTCACATTATAACACCCCCACGGCTGAAAGGGCAAGCTTTTTTTTGTGACGGGGATTCGAACCCGCGACCCTCAGATTGAGAGTCGAGTGCCGTAACCACCTGGCCATGCCGGGCCAGCACAAAGCTACACAATAGGTTAACTTTGCCCCTACTCACTGCGGGTATCGAAACTCGATTTTTAGCGTTACACACTCACTTATATTGAATAATTAGATTACATAACTGAGAGCAGTAGGCCTAAATATTTCCTCTAAGCGATATTTGAGTGCTACTGAAAGATGAATAAATAAGGCGTCACAAAATAATAGATTCTCCAGAAAATTGTAACAACAACAAACAAACTTGCTTTAGAGGTTTTAAAACCATGTTAGAGGAACCGTTAAATCATATCAAAATTAACAACAGTAACGACGTTCTGCGCGGGAAATAAATAATTTCCGTTGAGAAGGGGGGTTAATATTCTTCGTATGGTTCCACTCTACTAGCTAAAATGTTTTTACAACAATAAAATGAGATTATCATAGACATACAAGTTGATATCTTACACGCTATCGATAAAGTTATTCCAGCTGTGCGACCAAAGTTTTTTTCGGTATAGGATCTGAACGCTATGTTCAGGAAGTTCAGTAGTCAAAAAAAAGCACGATAAAACCTTCACAGGGATATCGGCGTCGTAAGAGGATTTTACAAGAATGAAAAAATCGATAAGCAATACTTTTGAAATCCTTGCACACAATTCATGGACGCATTTTATTCTTTAAGAAGATACTGAAACGACTTCAAGAATTTTAAGGAACAGAAAAAAACAATCCAATTAGTCTTTGTTGATTTAAGCAGAAAATAATATGGAGATCGGTTTTAGAGGCTTGCGTAGTTAATACATTTTTGGAGGACACCGTGTTATTATAATATAAAATGATGCAAATGATAAGACGTTTTATTATTATTATTTGTTTGTTTAGTAAGTACTAAAGTCTTTGATATATTAAAAAAACATATTTTCCTGGTCAGGGACTATTTAATATTTAATATACAATGATATATTTTTCAAAATGAACCGCGAGTTACACAAGGTTCTAGTGTCTAGCGTGCCGGACTGTGAATTCGAGGGTTCAAAGTTTGTGTTCCTTTGCCCAAAGCCCCCCCCCCCCCAGTGGCACAGCGGTATCTCTGCGGATTTACAACTCTAGAAACAGGGTTTCGATACTCGTGGTGGGCAGAGAACAGATTGCCCATTGTGTAGCTTTGT
>NW_013673551.1:0-2250 GCF_000517525.1 Limulus polyphemus
TATATCAGAGTCACATCACAATGTACGGTAGCTCTTCAGAATATTTAATATATCAGAGTCACATCACAATGTACGTTAGCTCTTCAGAATATTTAATATATCAGAGTCACATCACAATGTACGGTAGTTCTTTAGAATATTTAATATATCAGAGTCACATCACAATGTACGGTAGTTCTTTGTACAACTGCTCTCATCTCGTGTCTATAACACATCAATCTTAACACCATAAAGAAAGTTCAGTTGTAAAATATTTTTATAACAAGAGAAAATCTTCAATAGTCGCGGCACTTCAATTTATTTTAGGCGGGATTAGAGTAAACTAAACTGAGACATTTTTTGTTTTCCTTTTTATTAGCTATATTTTTGTGCGCTAGCAATTCCATGTGTGGGGCGCGCGTATACCCGATTCGATTTTATTTCTTATCAGGATCTTTACTAGCCTACCCTCAAATTAAAATTATTTTAGGCAGAATTAGAGTAAATTAATCTGTAAAACCTTGGGCGTGGTCAAATAATTAATCGAAAGGGTTTCATCTCCTGAGCCCACAACTGTAATTAGATCCCCAATCGGTCAAGAGATGACGGAGCTAAAAATTTGTACTTGAAAGATTGGAAGCCAATCTATGAGACTCTAAACCTGAAGAAGATACTGGCTGTCGTGATGATGAGTAGAAAAAAGTGTGATTTGAAATAGCAGTGTAAGTAAAGCATTATTAATAGATGATCAAACGGATGGTGTTGTTAGGATTAGTCTCACGGTGATGTGGGCTGGTGACATATGGATGTGTCTCTTTCCCTCGGGATCAATCATAAGGATCAGACCATGTCTGTAACAGTTTGAGTAACAGGCTGTATCTGTAGAGAGGTTTAGCTCGTGATATTAAAACGTCAGACTAAGATGTCACGTCCAGTCATGATCTACCTGACGACCGTGCATCTTGAAAATATCACTGCAACATTATTTCCATTGTACAGCGTTGTATCGTAAGACTCTCATGTCCAAAGCACATACACACCTCCCAGCAGCTTTACATAATCCATCTACTTTACGAAAACGACAGTTTCAACATTCCGATCGCACATACATCCATATCGATTGGTCTTGTGGCTTGACTGGTGTGTCTTTGTAGGACACAGCCGGAATACCCTAGTTGCTTGAAATATTCAAAGGTTAAACTGATATGTAGTGGAAGCAGCTGACATACGCGTGACTTGTATCGTTTTTCCACGTGGACGGCCTTTACCACTGAACTATGTGGATTATCACCTGTTGTCGAACGCTACCCTTTGCTTACCACGACAACAGTACGACTTGTTACAGGTCTCTTTCTCTAACAAAGCCATTAAGGACAAGGGATATCCCTGTCTTCAAAACTGAAAATTGTAAGTTCCCGATTTAAAAACATTTTTATGATCTGAGTGTATGAATATTTTGCGTCCAAAATAATCAGTTTTCAGTAGCAACACACTGCCAATGTAGCCTGACAAACAATGTCCAATTGTAGTTCTTTTACATTGCGACTTTATATCGACTGTGTATTTAACGTGACTAGCTGATGGGTATATTAAAAAATCTTGTTGATATAACCTATTCAACCTTCTATACCTCAAGTTGGATATGTAGTTGAAAGCTGGGTTCAGATGACGATCCGTTAGGAAGTATAGACGTATCACGAGATTTCTTCTCATACGTCAAACTCTAGATTAGAAGCACATAATCAAACTTTTGAAGCATACTTGTCAAATCACTTCATGCATGGCCAATAGACTATTGTGGTTCTAGATTAATCAAAAAACCTTGAAAAATGGACGGTTGAGGTGTCAAAAAATCTTGGAGCCAAGAATCGCAGTGAATTTGTTTTCAACCTTCACATTCAGTCTGCTTTTATGAACGCTCTACTCATCATACAGAGGACTGATTACATGTTAAACTCAAAATCATTAGCGTTTAAAACGACAGTTCAAATATTCCAATAAAAATGTCTGTCACACAAAGCTGTGGAAGACGTCTGAGCTTGGCCATCCTTTCAAAGAATCAGTCTCAACACTGGAGCAGCATTAGGTTGAACATAGTTTTGATAACTTCGCTAAACAAATCTAGAAACACAATTTTTAAATGAAATTTTACTTTTTAAAAAACCATACAAAGAGTTCAAGAAGGGAATTTGTGTTTCTTATTTGTAACTCCCTTTATCTGACGTCAGTGTTTTAATGATAGAGAATATTCATCCGGTTCTTTCTTTCACC
>NW_013673551.1:3053-13609 GCF_000517525.1 Limulus polyphemus
AAACTCAGTAGTGCATACTGACAACCACAGATTTAGAACGTATTAATGTGTAGTCTACACTAACGATCACAGATTCTTAACTTAGTAGTGCATACTCTACACTGACAACCACAGATTTAGAACGTATTAATGTGTAGTCTACACTAACGATCACAGATTCTTAACTTAGTAGTGGATACTCTACATTGACAACCACAGATTTAGAACGTATTAATGTGTAGTCTACACTAACGATCACAGATTCTTAACTTAGTAGTGTATAATTTACACTAACAACCACAGGCTCCCAACTTAGAAGTCCTTCTGTGTGCTCTACAATAACAATTAATCAATATTCAGTACTGCAGCTTTCTATTATTTTCCTACACTAGTGGCAGTTAGACAAAGTATTACATTTATATTAAAAACACGTGCATAAAGGTCAAATATTCTGTATTGTTAATTATATTATTTCTGTCGCCACTGGTGAGTAAACGAACATTGTTTTCATAAAAAAGAAAGATTTATTCGTCTGTTAAAATAGTTCGAAATCAAATTAGCTAATTTTATTCTTTTCTTTTTACGTCAACGCGATGTTTCTTTCATGAACAACAAGGAGGAAATACATTAATTCGTTTTTTAAATTCACGTAAGTTCTATAAAACTAAAAGGATGTTTAACCAATTCAAATATTTTGACACTGGAGACTTGAATTAATTCTATTAGCGTCTTAAAGATTGTTCGTTAAGTAAATTTTCGTAAGAGAATTTATTATATACATAAAAGAAATTTTACCTATAAATACCAGTTGGTAATAGTGACTGTAGTGTCATCTCTTGAATACAAACTAAAGAACATAATTGTTCTAACTGCCCTGAATTGAATCATCGTCAGGAACAAAGATAGTTTATTAACGATTAAGTTTATTGTATTTTTTCTTTTACAGTTTATGTTGTTACAAGTTACTCACTTCGAAGTAAATATAAGGTGTTTCATTTTCGAACAATTGGTTTAAATCACATGCAGATCAGTGTATTTACTGTTACCATGGATACAACATTATGTCTAATATTTATCTGCTTTGTGCGTAACTTAAGCAGCGCTGTCTATTTAAAACAGAAACACCACGAAACAATTATATAGATTTTGATAAATAACGTCAACATTCTGTAAAGATAAATCCATGGAAAATGATGCACAAAATACGTACAAGTGAAATTATCTCCATGTAAAATTAGAAACGTATTGTTGCGTCAGCGAGATCACGTGACTATTGTCACGCCACCTGCTTTCTAGAAATTACGGAAAGTAAATTAACAAACGGAGACGTAAAGTATTAAGAACATCGCCCAAAAATACATTTAAAAATATATAACAAAATACATTTAATAGAAATACGTAACAAAAAAATTGGAATTGATACGTAAGAAAAATAATGATAATAGCAATTTATTTAAAACTAGATAAGTAAGGTTGCTGTTTAAGTTTGAATGTTATTTAAACATATTTTAGTAAGTAAGGTTGCTGTTTAAGTTTGGATGTTATTTAAACATATTATAGTAAGTAAGGTTGCTGTTTAAGTTTGGATGTTATTTAAACATATTTTAGTAAGTAAGGTTGCTATTTAAGTTTGGATGTTATTTAAACGTGTTTTTATAGACAATTCTTCGTTGGACAAATCATAGGTTATAATTTTGAAATTCTCAACAGCAATAGAATAGTTAGTATTTTCACTGTGTGTGTACGGATAGAATTTAAAAGTTTATGATCGGTTCTGCTCGAGTTAGTTTAGTTAATTGAAATAAAACTTTTATTGGCCTACACGCCAATTTTGATAGCTGTACACCCAATGCCTCAAACACAGTAAATTTCCTTAGCAATGTTTTTTCCAGTCATTTCTCGATCAACTCTGAAATTACCTTTTTATAAAACATTTTGCGAAAAAAAAACAGGTTACTCATTTCTGGAAACTAGAACAGAGCTTCCTGTCAAATAAAATATGTCTGTTAAAAGCTTCTGCGCCATCTCAACTATGTCTTTTAAGAGATTCTCCAACCTCAAATGTGTCTGTTAAAAGTTTCTACACCATCTCAAATACGTCTGTTAAAAGTTTCTACACCATCTCAAATACGTCTGTTAAGAGATTCTCCAACCTCAAATATGTCTGTTAAAAGATTCTCCAACCTCAACTATGTCTGTTAAAAGCTTCTGCGCCATCTCAAATACGTCTGTTAAGAGATTCTCCAACCTCAAATACGTCTGTTAAGAGATTCCCCAACCTCAAATGTGTCTGTTAAAAGCTTCTGCTTCATCTCAAATACGTCTGTTAAGAGATTCTTAAACCTCAAATACGTCTGTTAAGAGATTATTCAACCTCAACTATGTCTGTTAAAAGTTTCTGCGCCATCTCAAATACGTCTGTTAAGAGATTCTCCAACCTCAAATACGTCTGTTAAGAGATTCTTAAACCTCAAATACGTCTGTTAAGAGATTCTCCAACCTCAATTGTGTCTGTTAAAAGCTTCTGTGCCATCTCAAGTACGTCTGTTAAGAGATTCTCCAACCTCAAATACGTCTGTTAAGAGATTCTCCAACCTCAACTATGTCTGTTAAAAGCTTCTGCGCCATCTCAAATACATCTGTTAAGAGTTTCTTCAACCTCAAATATGTCTGTTAAAAGCCTCTGCATCATCTCAAATATGTCTGTTAAAAGCTTCTACACCATCTCAAATCCTCCAACCTTAAATGCGTCTTTTTATGAGATTCTACACCGTCTTAAAATTTCATAACTTCTTATCGTTCTTTTTTTAGGCCAATACATAAATTAAATCGTTTTATCTACAAACTAAACAACAAATTATTTTTAAATCTTCCTCTCAAATTTTCAATGTGTTTCGAACAAAGGACTGTACGCTCCTGTACTTTCATGAATCGTCTAACAATACGCTTGTGATTATTGTAACGCCACCTATATTGGCAAAACCTTACTCCAATTAATAATACGTGAACAAAAATATGGAAAACTCGAATAGAACTGGCCCTCGAACTTCTCCAATTTATATACTCAGTGGATACACAAAATACACTTGATAATTTCTCTTGATAGTTTCAAAATTACAACCACAGGTACATCCAATCAGTGCTTATTCGTGAAAGAAATTTGCCTAAATTAACATCGAACTTAAACAACAACCTTTGTTCCTTTCAACAATCCTTATTTTGTATAATTCTCTTGTATCCCAACTCCTTTAAATTTATATTGTTATATATCGCTACTTTTGTGTTTCTTTTATACTTTCTTTAATTTTTCGTGTACTTCCAATTTGCATGAAAAAAAAGTGATTGTATTTATTTTATATTGGATTTTCAACGTGCTTATTTTCCATATCTCTGGCGATAGAATTTTTAGATTCCGAAACGTTTGATTAAATATTGTTACGACAGCGGAAGTCACGCGACGCTGGGAGCATGCGTGCTGGAGTTCCTAGAAGGATCATGACTTATCGAAGTGTTTGCCAGGCGCTCTTTTTTTAGTATATAAGCCCGGCAAATAAAGCCAGTGATAGGCAGATAGATTGAAGAGATTGATAATTGAGTCAAGCGAACAGTAAGCACCGTAAGAGATTTATAGCGTGTGTTATAAAAGTAGTTAAGTCTAAAAGTGACTGTGGAAATTCTATGTATTACTAAAAAGTTGTATCAAGAAATAATAAACTAGTTTTAATTAAGAAAGGACTTGTATCGCTGAAGTTCCTCGGAAAGAATTTATACCGAAAATTAACAAACGAGCAGACATACTGTTTTCGTTTTTAATTAAACTCCGGTTTCCACCTAATTTTGTAGTGTCATCTATTGGCTTTCTTTACAAACATCATTACTATTACCAAAGGTATATTTTTTATTTCACCAAAGGAAACTCATACACATGGTAAATACAAATTATATTTTCTCAAGAAAAAATGGCAACCACACAACTGATTGAGAAGTATTGTAGTTTAATATTACTGACTGTTCATGGATTTGTTGTGATTTTTATATAATAATTAATAAAGAGATGTGTATATTTAATGTTTTCCAGAAAATAACAAGATACGTAGGACTTAAATGTTAATTAACGAAGAACCTATTGTACCGATGTCCTGTAAATTGAACACGTTACTACACGTGCTGAAATAATCTGTACATAGCAGCGGAAATAATCATGCAGAATAGTACAGACACTATGATCGTTACTATGAGTGGCTTTCATGAAGATTAAGAAACCGCTAGAGCGAGATATATTAACAATTGTGTGAACGTGTTTGTACTTGTATTGTATAACATAAACGTATGTAGAAAAACTAACAAAGGAAGAAAATATAAAACTATTTAAATGACTGATGTGGTTTTGAAGTTCGCGTAAAGCTATACGAGGACTAACTGTGCTAGCCATTCTTAATTTAGTAGTGATAGACTATAGGGCGGGCTGCCAAAGCTATACGAGGACTAACTGTGCTAGCCATTCTTAATTTAGTAGTGATAGACTATAGGGCGGGCTGCCAAAGCTATACGAGGACTAACTGTGCTAGCCATTCTTAATTTAGTAGTGATAGACTATAGGGAGGGCTGCTATTTAACACGACCCACCACCAACTATTTTACCAATGTACAGTGTTATTAACTGTCACATTATAACGCTCCTACGGCTAAATGGGCATGTTCGGAGATGGAATTAGAACCCGCGACCCTCAGCTTGCGAGTCGAGCGCCTCATGCCAAGCCAACTGTTTAAAAGAAAGCACAGATACGACCCTCAGCTTGCGAGTCGAGCGCCTCATGCCAAGCCAACTGTTTAAAAGAAAGCACAGATAAAGGTAAAATTCCATTCCTGAAAACACACGAGTCGGAATTTAGCAGCCGGTTTCAATGACACAACAATTGTGACACAGGCCTCTGAAGAAGAAAGGTGCTCCTGTAACACAGGCCTCTGAAGAAGAAAGGTGCTCTATTCGAAAGTGCTCGGGGTTTCGTAACTGTGTTAAAGTGATTTGTTGTACGTAGTGTTTTCCTAGCATCATGAGTGCTTTACCTCTGATTAACTTAATTATCCGACTGACTCCACGTGTTTCTAGGGTTTTATTAGTTGGCTGACCTGATTACAATGTGTTTCTAGGGTATTATTATTTGGCTGACCTGATTACAATGTGTTTTTAGGGTTTTATTAGTAGGCTGACCTGATTACAATGTGATTTTAGGGTTTTATTATTTGGCTGACCTGATTACAATGTGTTTCTAGGGTATTATTAGTTGGCTGACCTGATTACAATGTGATTTTAGGGTTTTATTATTGGCTGACCTGATTACAATGTGATTTTAGGGTTTTATTAGTTGGCTGACCTTGATGAAACTTAGTGGCTCCTTCCTAACCTTGTGGTAATGTGAAACCAAAATGAAATACACTGAAATTTTGAAAATTTTACATAGTAACTAAGGGACAAAAAACATGATATTGTACCCTTCTGTACCACAAAAAAAAATGAATTTTCAATAGACGTGTTTTATTTTCACTGTAATGCAGTCAGAGGCTTATTAAAATGTCTTGAAGTCTCAATGGTAAGTCTGAAGTCTTGTAATGCTAAAAACCGGTTTTGGACACCCTGGTGATAACAGCACAGATAGTCCATTGTGTAGTTTCTGCTTAACAGCAAAAAATAAAATAAAAATAAATAAATAAGTAAAAATTATTGTCTATTAGAAAAATATGAAAATGTGATTTTACATCTCAGCCAAATAATAAAATCCTAGAAAAACACTAATTTAGTTATTCACAAGACAGAGTGAGTCATCATGTGAATAACTAGTCTTTGATATAGTGATTCACCAAAGACTGTCACATGGTTTGTTTGTTTTGAATTTCGCGCAAAGCTACACGAGGGCTATCTGCGCTAGCCATTCCTAATCTAGCAGTGTAAGACTAGAGGGAAGGCAGCTAGTCATCACCACCCACTGCCAACTCTTGGGCTACTCTTTTACCAACAAATAGTGGGATTGACCGTCACATTATAACGCCCCCACGGTTAAAAGGGCGAGCATGTTTGGTGGGACGGGGATTCGAAGCCGTGACCCTCAGATTGTGAGTCGAGTGCCCTAACCACCTTGCCATGCCGGGCCTGTCACATGGATAGCTTGTACACTTATGAGAGAGAGAAAGAATATGTTAACATATATTACAATCTTTTTTTTTTTCAATTTTTACGATTTTTTACTAATCAACAGGTTTATTTCTGACATTCAAATAGTTTCCAACTCTTGAAACTAGTATTTTAGGTTACAGCTTTTTTTAAAACATCTATTTACACTTTTTTGTTTCACAGTCTAAGTTCAGCCCTTTGAGAAGGGCCTAATAAAAGACCTCTTTTTTGTCCATTTGTAACAGAAAAACTTTCCAGTGTTTGACATTTAATTTCGATTGTGTTGTTTAAAGATCGTTGGTTTCTATAATTTTGTGTTGTCTGTCAGAGTGGGAAAAGTCAGAACTTTAGTCTTTATAAAGTATTATCCTGTTTATTTCAAGTGAAATCAGTGCATCTGAGAATACCACACTATTTAAGAAGGGGTCAATCTATATATTAGGCATGTTTAACGATTCCAGCGGCAAAATTTTGACTTGTATAACATGTTCTATCCAAAATAATGTACCAATGTGTTTTTGTTTTTTCAAAATGCAAAAACTCTCCAAAAAAAATTTTATTTGTATTTTCAACTATGCTTTATTTATAAAATTGCCATATATTTATAATATATCTAGGGATCATATGTTTCAATCTTACTTCTACAGAAGTGTAGGAAGAAACTTAAAAGTAGGGAGGCAGGTTTGTTTGACCAAGCCCGTCTAGTGAATGTGCACCCATTACAGCTGGAGTCCAGGGCTTGCCTTATGAACCTGGAAACTCTTGGGTTCCGGATTATATTTTATGCATTCTCCTGCTTTTAGTGGCAGTAATTTTCCTAATTTTGATGTATTTTTACTCCAATTTTGTAGTAATCATTTTACATCAGAAGAAGAAAAAACTTGTTAGGAATGGATTTATTATAAAATTTGGAAAAGTGTATCTAAGTTACGACTGTTATATGTTATACAATAGAAGACAGCTTCTTTTTAACTCACATTACTTAAAGTTGTGATATTTCAAACATAAGGTAAAAATAAAACATTTTCAAATAAAACTCACCAAAGAAGTGTTTGAAGATGTCTTGCTACAAGGTCAACACATGTACACTAAGTGAAGTGTTTGAAGCTGTCTTGCTACAAGGTTTACATGTGTACACTAAGTGAAGTGTTTGAAGATGTCTTGCTACAAGGTTTACGCACCTACACTAAGTAAAGTGTCTGAAGATGTTTTGCTACAAGGTTTACATGTGTACACTAAGTGAAGTGTTTGAAGCTATCTTGCTACAAGGTTTACACACCTACACTAAGTGAAGTGTTTGAAGATGTCTTGCTACAAGGTTTACACACCTACACTAAGTGAAGTGTTTGAAGATGTCTTGCTACAAGGTTTTCACACCTGCAGTAAGTGAAGTGATTAAAGATGTCTTGCTACAAGGTTTACACACCTATGCTAAGTGAAGTGATTGAAGATGTCTTGCTACAAGGTTTTCACACCTGCAGTAAGTGAAGTGATTGAAGATGTCTTGCTACAAGGTTTACACACCTACGCTAAGTGAAGTGATTGAAGATGTCTTGCTACAAGGTTTACATGTGTACACTAAGTGAAGTGTTTGAAGATGTCTTGCTACAAGGTTTACACACATACACTAAGTGAAGTGTTTGAAGATGTTTTGCTACAAGGTTTACACACCTACACTAAGCAAAGTGTTTGAAGATGTCTTGCTACAAGATCTACACATGCACACTAAGTGAAGTGTTTGAAGATGTTTTGCTACAAGGTTTACATGTGTACACTAAGTGAAGTGTTTGAAGATGTCTTGCTACAAGGTTTACACACCTACACTAAGTGAAGTGTTTGAAGATGTCTTGCTACAAGGTTTACACACCTACACTAAGTGAAGTGTTTGAAGATGTCTTGCTACAAGGTTTACACACCTACACTAAGTGAAGTGTTTGAAGATGTTTTGCTACAAGGTTTACACACCTACACTAAGCAAAGTGTTTGAAGATGTCTTGCTACAAGATCTACACATGCACACTAAGTGAAGTGTTTGAAGATGTTTTGCTACAAGGTTTACACACATACACTAAGTGAAGTGTTTGAAGATGTCTTGCTACAAGGTTTACACACATACACTAAGTGAAGTGTTTAAAGCTCTTTGGTATAAGTATGGGAAGGACTTGAAGTTCTATTGCTATAGGGTTTAAACAGTTACATATTACCTTACCTTGTAAATGTCAGTTTAAATGGAGTTACGTTTACTGTATTGTCTCAAGAGTGGAATCATAAGATGCACCTTAGATGAAAACATTGTCGTTTTTTATAAAAAGCCTTAGTTTAATTCTGTGAAGTTGTACACGTAGTTGCTGAAACAAATTAACCAACATAACAGAAGCAATAATGATTATACAATTTTACTTTAATAAACATTATTTTACAATGTGATGTCAACAGATGCATAAAAATACAAAAACAGTGAAATAAAATATAAAGTTAATGTGATATTAGGAACAACATAATGTGAAATCTATAAACCAGAGAATATTCCCACCCCCCAATTAAGCTGGAAAAGTCATTTACGTGCATCGACTATCTTATCTCCTGGTGCAGCATAGAAATCACACTGGTTGATTCTTTAAAGAAGAGAATCTTTGTTTTCTGGTCACAAATGGATATTCTGTAAGATAGTTTTGTATAATGAAATTGCAGTAATATAAAAATCTTCTATGAACTAAGTATAACTTGTTGTTTCTCAAGCAGCTTGAAATTTCTAACTGTTAAGTTTTTAACACACAGAAACTGATCAATATGCACCATTACAATAGATAAAATAAGATATTCTGGTACAAATACTTTATGTAACTCAAATATGTTTATCACTCTTAATGTAACAAAAAGCCGTGCTCTAGAAAACATTCCAATTACATTGAGTAGAATAACAATTTGAATAAAGTACCTGAAATGTATGTGTATGATAGTTAAAACTCCATCGTATACAAACACATAAAAACTTTCATCATAAACCAACAAAGAAACATTTATTTAAAAGAAGGTCCAAGGATTTTAAAATCACACGTTACAACATAACTAACACAATTAAAGGAACACAAGTTTGAAAATTAGGCATTACAACATAACTAACACAATTAAAGGACCACGATTTATTCAACAACTGTTGATGTTACTTCAAGTGGTTCTTCGACTTACCATTACAATATGTAATCCCTTGTTTCTTGAACAAGTTTGTTATAAGATACAGTCAGCAACACCTCTGTGGACGTTACTTCAAGTGGTTCTTCGACCTACTGTTTCAACTTGAAATCCAATAGCAAGTAGCTCATCCACATTTAGGATTTTTCTTCCATCAAATATAAATGCAGGTTTCAGCATAGAGTTATATATCTTCTTGTAGTCTAAATGCTGCAATCAATAATATACAAAAAAATGTTGTAAATTAATATTTGTGGCCTACAAGTTTTGGAAAGGAAGAAATACGTACACTCATCAGATTAGGTTTGACAGAATGTATACTTCTTATATACTGTTCAACATATCTATCATAGTTCTAACACATCATTAAGTTTTCAATATTTAAATCTAACAAGCTATATATATATATATGTATAGACAATTCAGCAAGAACGAGTTTTTACCTCTCACAATAAATTTAGAAATACTCCACATGCAAAGAAAATGGTATCAGTGAACTACAAGTCACCAGTGGAATAAAGTGACAACTGAAGTCAAACCAAAAGTTATCAGTGCAGCCTAACAGCTACCACAACCAAAGAAAATGGTATCAGTGAACTACAAGTCACCAGTGGAATAAAGTGACAACTGAAGTCAAACCAAAAGTTATCAGTGCAGCCTAACAGCTACCACATCCAAAACTAAAGAATAAGCAAAATGCCTACAGTCAAACCAAAACCAAATGACTACCAGAGACAAACCAAAAGTAAAGCCAAATGTCTACCAGAGACATACCAAAACTAAACAGTAAAGCCAAATGTCTACCAGAGACAAACCAAAAGTAAAGACAAATGTCTACCAGAGACAAACCAAAAGTAAAGCCAAATGTCTACCAGAGACATACCAAAACTAAACAGTAAAGCCAAATGTCTACCAGAGACAAACCAAAAGTAAAGACAAATGTCTACCAGAGACAAACCAAAAGTAAAGCCAAATGTCTACCAGAGACATACCAAAACTAAACAGTAAAACCAAATGACTACCAGAGACATACCAAAACTAAACAGTAAGGACAAATGTCTACCAGAGACAAACCAAAACTAAACAGTAAAGCCGATTGTCTACCAGAGACAAACCAAAAGTAAAGCCAAATGTCTACCAGAGACATACCAAAACTAAACAGTAAAACCAAATGACTACCAGAGACATACCAAAACTAAACAGTAAAGACAAATGA
>NW_013673551.1:14056-15304 GCF_000517525.1 Limulus polyphemus
AAGTAAATAGTTACAAGAATTAAATTAAAAGTCAGATTAAACATTACAGAAAAAGCCAAAGGATTACCAGGAATACACAAAAAATTACCACTTTAAGTCAAACAGTTACCCAAGTAGAGTCAAAGTTTACCAGTAAATAATGACTATCAGAGTTAGTGACTTTGTCTGGTGACTAGATTAGACAGTGTTAGTAATAAAAGGTATATATATATATATATATATATATATATAGTGCCTTCCAAAATTATTCACCCCCCCCCCTGCAAAATTCCACATTTTGTTGCCATCTGGGCTCGCAATCAGAATCTTTCAAATGGGACTTTATATGTAGAATCTATACAATCCACTCCAAACTGAGAAAGCTAAAATAACAATGATATTATGAAAGTAAGTTAGATTTTCAAATAAAATTAAAATATTCTCAATTGTATAAGTGTTCAACCACTTTGCTATAGCAACCCCAAATCAGTTCAGGTGCAAAAGATTAGTTTGAAAGGTCAAAAAATTAGTTTAATGCTCTCTGTCTGTGTGTAATCAAAGTGGTTTAACTTGAATTCATAGTAAATGTATCTTTTGAAGCCACAACTTACATAGTGATACAACAAACTAACCATGATGACCAAGGAATTTTCGAAAAATTTAAAGGATAAAGTGTTAGAAAAACACGAATCAGGAGAAGCATACAAAAAAATTTCAAAGTCACTGGTTATTCCTTTGAGTACGGTGTAGTCCATCATTAAGAAGTGGAATGTTTCATACTACCCAGTCATTGCCCAGATCAGGCCACCCTTCCAAACTAAACAGCTGGGCAAGAAGGAAAATGGTTATGGATGCCATTGTAAAGCCAACAGTGACTTTGAGAGATTTGCAAAGTTTCATATCTGAGATGGGAGTCACTGTTCATACATCAACAATATCCCGGTCCCCACACAAAGCTGGCCTGTACGGATGAGTGGCAAGAAAGAAGCCATTATTGAAGAAGAACAAACTCCATCTCATATGGAGTTTGCAAAAAAACATTTAAATGATACTGCAGACATGTGGCAGAATATTTTGTGGCTAGACGAGACAAAATTTGAGCTTTTTGGACTAAATTCAAAGCATTACGTCTGGTGCAAGCCCAATACAGCACATCACTCAGTCAACACATCCCAACTGTCAAGCATGGTGGTGGCAGCATCATGTTATGGGGATGCTTCTCATCAGCAGGAATTGGGAAGCATATCAGGATTAACTCTTTCAGCACAG
>NW_013673551.1:15443-18218 GCF_000517525.1 Limulus polyphemus
GTGAAGCATGGTGGTTTCAGAGTGATGGTTTGGGGAGCTGTTTGGGAGATCGAGCTTAGTGGAGTGCGTTAGCAACATAAATTTTGCAAAATACGTCGAAATATTGGAGGAAGGATTCTTGTCACTTTATTCCTCGAGTTTCGTGGACAAGAACACAACATTGTTCCAGGAAGATGGAGCCCCGTGTCACACTGCTAGAAACACCCAAAAGTGGCAGGAAGAAAATGGTATCCAGAAGTTGCCCTGGCCGAGCCAATCTCCTGACATGAACCCCATCGAAAACCTCTAGGCCATACTCGACCGGCAAGTCAAGAAACAACTAAAAAACCAACTTCGAAGAGCGATCTACTCCAAGTTTTGAAGCAAAAGTGGGTGAAAATCCCACAATCTAAAATTGACGAGATGATTCTAAAGATGCCCCAAAGGATCAATGAACTCCACGAAGTGAAAGGAAGATCTACTAGATATTAATTAAATTATAAATATATCAAATCATGTGAATATGACTGAAATATTTAATTTTTTCTGAAAAGGTGGTGTCTATTTACTTGTGACCACGCTGTGTGTGTATGTGTTTGTGTGTATACATTATTGAAAAGATCTGCATACTTCCAAAGCTACTAACATAAACTTTATTAATTGATTAAACTAAAACAGAAACTGAAATATTTAATTTTTCTGAAAAGGTGGTGTCTATTTACTTGTGACCACACTGTGTATGTATGTGTTTGTGTGTATACATTATTGAAAAGATCTGCATATTTCCAAAGCTACTAACATAAACTTTATTCATTGATTAAACTAAAACAGAAACTAACCAATCATATATTTCCTATATTCTAAAATATTTTATAAAGTTCAAGAATTTTTTCAAACAGTTCCATATATATTGATATTAACTAAAAACTGTAGGTCTGAAACAAACTCTTTGATAAAATTATCAAGAATGAGTGTCTTAAACTATATTACTCTTTTAGCAAGTTCCTCCTTCAGATAAATAACTCTTATGTTCATATCATCCTGTCTATATTATTTTAAAAACCTACACATACCAAGAATTCATCCCACTCTGTACAGATGACCACTGCATGGGCTCTTTCTGAGGCTGAATATGGATTTGTATGAAATGACAGCAACTCTAGGACTGCAGAGTAAAAGTAGTCATTTTCATGAAGTCATAGATAATTGTAAGAAATGCTCAATATTTAACAAAAGAATGGGTTTTTTAACTTAAGTGCATTAAAATGGCAGCAGTAAAATACAAGAAGTGGCTACAACTTGATGCATTTTAATCATGTATGTTTTAGTGAGACAGAATCTATGGCCATGTAAAGTTAAAACGCTCTTAAGTGCATGTGAATAGCTTTATTACTTACGAGTGGAATATTGTTACATAGAATGAATAAGTAGCATATGACTAAAAGTTAAGCTAAGTAACAAACACTGGAAAGACCTAAGAATAAGCTTTACCTTTTACAACAAAAAAACAAACTGGTCATCTGGTGGTGATGTTTTTAATTTTTCAAACATAGAATAAATTTTTTTTATTTAATATTTAGGAATATAACCAACATATAGATACTATAAGATTGGAAAATTAAATTATTTAAATTCTAGTATTATTTTTTGTTTCCATATCATTGGAAATATTACTCAAGTGATAAGTATTAGATAAAGATTAGTGGAAAAATAGGAAAGCAAGCAAGTGGACAATAAAAGTTTAGAAGTATTATCAAAAAATTATGAAAGAAAGCATTATAATTGTTTTCAACATTAAATAAAAACGTTTTTTATTATACTATAAATAACTTCACCTATGATTTTCGTACTTCAGCACCCATAATTTTCACACTTCAACACCTATAATTTATGTACTTCAATAAACTACAACAAGACCTTCAAACATAGCAAAACACACAACACCTTTTTCTGGTTTGTCCATGATATCTGGGTGCGTAAGGTCTCTAATAAAAGAGAAAAGAGAAAAGTTTAAGCTAAACTCTTTACTGTTTTGTAATTTGAATAAAACTTAGTTTACTGTGTAAAAAAAAGTCAATTCATGTTTTATTCTAATTCCAATAACCTTGCATTGTATAACATGGTATACTTCATGTATAACATGGTATACTCCATGTATAACATGGAATATTAAAACTATGAAGCAGGCATAAAACCAATGTTTGCTATTGTAGCCTATAATAAGAGCTTAAAAATGTCTTAACAAAATATGAATAGAATCTAATTCATTAAGGTCTAAATAGAATAAGATAATTTCAAAGTCTTTACTCTATAATACATGGAGTATACCATGTTATACATGAAGTATAGCATGTTATACATGGAGTATACCATGTTATACATGAAGTATAGCATGTTATACATGGAGTATACCATGTTATACATGGAGTATACCATGTTATACATGAAGTATACCATGTTATACATGAAGTATAGCATGTTATACATGGAGTATACCATGTTTGTTATGCTTCATGTATCTAATCATTCCAATATTAACATGTCATACTTCATGTATCTAATCATTCCAATCATAACATGGTCATACTCCATGTATAACATGCTATACTTCATGTATTTCCAATATTAACATGTCATACTTCATGTATTTAAACATTCCAATATTAACATGTCATACTTCATGTATCTAATCATTCCAATATTAACATGTCATATTTCATGTATCTAATAAATCATTCCAATATTAACATGTCATACTTCATGTATCTAACATGAAGTATGACATGTTAATATTGG
>NW_013673551.1:19218-23415 GCF_000517525.1 Limulus polyphemus
AACATGTTAATATTGGAATGATTAGATACATGAAGTATGACATGTTAATATTGGAATGATTACATACATGAAGTATACCATGTTAATATCGGAATGATTAGATTTATTAGAACTTCACTAAGCTGCATGTAAAGAATGTCCAGACTTACTCAATTATTTGTTGTTGATTTACTTTGGGATCATAAATGGATATGTGGGCTCCTTCTTCTAACAGATGTTTACACACATAGATAGCAGGAGATTCTCTAAAATATTCAATTATTAATATTTTATATTAACTCTAACAAATAGTTGTAGTTGAAAAGTTTCATTGAACTGAAAGATGAGAAAACAATGTTTTGAATTAGATATGAAAAAAATTTTACAAAATTGTTGACTTTTCTAATAATACAAAATTTACAAAAATTGGATTATTACACAAAACAAAGTTTATCTGAACATCATTCAAACAATATCAGACCAGAGAAAGATAGAAACTACATATCTATGATGTGCTTCGTACAAAACTAACTTGAAAACAACAACAATCACCAGAGAAACTATATCTGAATAATGTGCTTCAGATAAAACTAACTTCAAAATACAATCTAATACAGAATGTATGGAAAAATGCCAATTATTGAATAATGGATGAGAAAACACCCACTACTGAAGAATGGATGATAAAACAACACCCACTACTGAAGAATAGATGATAAAACAATACCAACTACTGAAGAACTTATGAGAAAACAATACCCACTACTGAAGAATGGATGATAAAACAATACCTACTACTGAAGAATGGATGATAAAACAATACCCACTACTGAAGAATGGATGATAAAACAACACCCACTACTGAAGAATAGATGATAAAACAACACCCACTACTGAGGAATGGATGATAAAACAATACCCACTACTGAGGAATGGATGATAAAACAACACCCACTACTGAAGAATAGATGATAAACAATACCCACTACTGAAGAATGGATGATAAAACAATACCTACCACTGAAGAATAGATGATAAAACACCCACTACTGAAGAATAGATGATAAAACAACACCCACTACTGAAGAATAGATGATAAAACAACACCCACTACTGAAGAATAGATGATAAAACAATACCCACTACTGAAGAATGGATGATAAAACAATACCTACTACTGAAGAATGGATGATAAAACAATACCCACTACTGAAGAATAGATGATAAAACAAAACCCACTACTGAAGAATGGATGATAAAACAACACCCACTACTGAAGAATAGATGATAAAACAATACCCACTACTGAAGAACTGATGAGAAAAAAACACCCACTACTGAAGAATGAATGATAAAACAATACCTACTACTGAAGAATAGATGATAAAACAATACCCACTACTGAAGAATGAATGATAAAACAACACCTACTACTGAAGAATAGATGATAAAACAAAACCCACTACTGAAGAATAGGTGATAAAACAATACCCACTACTGAAGAATGGATGATAAAATAACACCCACTACTGAAGAATAGATGATAAAACAATACCCACTACTGAAGAACTGATGAGAAAAAAACACCCACTACTGTAGAACTGATGATAAAACACCAACAACTCAAGGATGGATGAGAAAATAACATTTACCAAACATCAGGGCTTTTTCTGAACCTCCATTTTCATACCTTGTATCTCCTGTATTCTTCTTGAAAGCAAATCCAAAAATTGTAATCTTCTTATCAGTAAGTGTGTTAAAAAGTTTTTCAGCAATTCTTCGAACAAATCGAGTTCTCTGATATCTGTTCATTTCTATTACCTGCTGATACACATAAAATAAGAAATGAAATTAAGCATGGTAACTGATGTAAAATCTCCTGTCCTTTAGCTTTAGTTGAAACAGAAATTAGGAACTTTTAATACTAATAACTGGTATAAGTGCTTTATAACAAGTGCTTTAGTTTTAGAAGGAACAGCAATAAAGTACTTTTAAACATGGTAACTGGTGTAAAAGCCTAAAATTGCTTCAGTTATTATTAATTTTATATTTACTTATATCTTCAAGTATGTACCTAACATTTAAGATTATTTTTTTTTTATTTAATCCTGGTTATGATCAATATCGAGGTCAAAGCAGATGTTACTTATTGACAATTTAAAAATATTAAATTTGTTTCTGATGTTTAAAAACAATGATTGAAACACACTTTCTAGAACAACCTACCTGATACCAGTAATTTGCAACTTCTTGAAGGTTTAAGGACTCGCACAGATATACAAGGTTCAATACATCTTTTTGAAAACAACTTCCTCCAAACCCTAAATTTAATAAGAATAAAAAATTGATTAACTCTGTGACTAGGGGTACAAACATAACAACCAAAGTAACCATGAGATTATTCATAGTATAACTTTTGTTCATATCTTCATAAACTTTTGCAAACTGTCAGTAAATATTATAAGGCTTTTGTATACAAAATATCAGGTTTTTTAAATAAGTATTTTGATTAAAAATTTGCTCATGAATTTTTACTTTGGAAATGTTGACTATCAAACATGCAAAGTGATTTTGATTTTAAGATTAAAAATACTTTTCTTCACCTGAATAATTATCAAATTTCATTTGTTAAATCTCTAAAACCTCCTAAACAAAATCAAAATTTCTTTTTATAAGAGGTTTATATTTTATCTGTTATTTTCTCTACCCTACTATGCGGGGTCAGTTGATTTGACCAATCTCATAACCACCATAAAAATTAGGAGATAAATATAAATTAACCTATTTTCTTTCTAGAATAACTGCAAATTGTAACAGGAAATCACAATTGTTTATTCTAAATTGCTTAAAGCTAATAACAGTATACATCTAGCTATATTTATTAATTTCTTTGTTTTATTGACTTTTGAACCATGTCTAACTAATAATCCCACCACACAAGTTGTAAATCACAAGTGCAGCTTATGTTAACATATCAAATAGCATAAAACTAGTCTACAAGGAAAAATCTTACTCTTCTTAGTCTTAGTACTAGCATACAAGTATTGTGTAAAATACAGCAACATTTCAGTTACCATACATTACATATGAGCATATATTATTAAATTACTTAAATTTCAGTTACTTTTCTTAAAAGACAGAACAGTAGATATAAAAAACATATAGAAAACAATGATCTCTACTGCTTAGGATGTTACAAAAATTTCTGTACTCGTGCATCATACTTGCTATGCCTCACCAAATTTCACACGTTCAGGATGTAAAAATTAAATTTGGTAGGTTTTTATATATTGATTTTGGATTAACAAAAGTTATAAATTACATTACCGATACCACAAAAAATCCCCTGTAATTTATCAGGCTTCCTAACTAAACTTTATTTGAGTCTAAAACATCTCATTTCTGATCAGAATATCGCCTTGATCATCACACTTCAAGCTCTCAAACGATAATGATAGCTTTACCCTCATAAATACTTTAGGAAGACTGACAGTATTATGTAGTTCAAAATGAGTGCTTTAAATTGGTTAAAAACAAGTAATTGAAAGAAATGGGTTTAGATAAACACGTATTTTCAAAAGAGGATTTGGTGGACAAGCCATTGTGAGAGAGTTGCTAAATATAATATCTCGGCAAATAGAAAAGGTAGGAGGTTCTTATTTTATATTGTCAATATTGGTAATTTCACTGTCTACTTTGTTAAAAGCTACAGACATTGTTTGTGGGTGTCATAAAATGTAAAAGCAGAAGATGATGTATCAGTTCATGTAATCAATATTTAGCTTTTTTTATATTTATTTTTGAATTAAGAAATTAAATAATGTATAATAATAAAATTCCAATCATAAACTACAATTTGATTACACATTTATTGACATACCTTCATAAAATAGTCTATATATATAAAAGAGGAAGTTTGTTTATTTTTTTATTTTCTTCGCTATAGGAAACCAAATGGTTAAACTTGCAAATTTTAAAATAACTTCATAATAACCAGTTTTTTACAAGAAATTTAATGGTGCTATTTATTTTGTATTTAGTGTAGTATTTAATGACAAAATTAACAATTAATGATCACTGCACCATTTTTTGTAATAAACATACAAATATAAACATGTTTTGCACATAGAAATCTTTATGGCGAGAGACACTCAGATCACCTTGCTGTCAATTCTGTATTTCCAAAAACAGTTTTATTTAAATAGTGCTAAGTGGTTT
>NW_013673551.1:23679-32311 GCF_000517525.1 Limulus polyphemus
ACACGTAGAGAGAACAACAATAAAATGGACCTACAAAGATAAATAACTTACAGAGAGCAAGACACAGAGGAACAACATGGTGTACGACTTCAGGCTCAAAGAACAAGACAAGCTCAAACACAATCTAATTTCAAATAAAGCTTTGTTTGATTAAATGCTTTTTTATTTCTCACATTACAGCTTTTGTCTACTTACTGAATAATGTGCTGAAAAAATAGTGATCTATACATTTCAAATGTAAATTTTCACTATGCAATGCCGGGTAACTCAGCTTGTAGTTTAATAACATTTTGAATGTAAGTATAAAATGTGATGATGTGCTCTGACCCCAACCTGTATAGAAAGGGATAAAGCCAACCAATCACCATAAAAGTGTCCGTTGATGTGTAATTAGTTATATCAAATGTGATACTAAAAAGATATGCTACTGGAATATGTAAAAACATGCTAAACTGACAGAAATAAGCAAACAACTTTATTTACAGAAAATTCATTGATGCCTAAATAACTAGTTATGGGATTGCTAACACTTATAGATTTCATAATAAATAAACTGCACTGTTTTGCTCATTCAATCTTTTCAATCCCAGTTCAAATCTATTAATTGATACTTTCCTTTAAAATCCTCACAAAGGCAAGGAAGAGATCCTTTAAAATCCTCACAAGGACAAGGAAGAGACAAAAACTGCATATAAATCAAAGTCTATTGATCAACTTTTGTTTTGTAATTTTGCTCAAAGCTACACAAGGGTTGGCTGTGCTAACTGTTCTGAATACAGAAGTTATATGCCAGAGGGAAACCAACTACTTAATGCCACCTACTGCCAACTCTTGGACTACCCTTTATCAACCATTAGTGAGGTTGAATGTCACATAATGCCCCCATAACTGTAAGAGCAAATGTGTTTGGTGATGGGATTTGAACTCACAACATGCATATTACATGTCGAGTGTCCTAATCACCAAGCCATGCCAGGCCTGCTATTTAAAAACAGATTTAAGTGAGGGTTATATGAACAAAACAACATAACACAGCTTGATCATTATTATTTTAATTAACTACTTCATAAACATAAAATTAAATGCAAACAAAAACATTAAAGAATTGAGTAAACTTTACTAACAGTGCTTTATAGGTACAATAAATTATTTTCCTCCCAACCTTAAATATAACATATTTAAGATGAATTAGTCCAACCTGAAGTCTACGAAATCTATTCAAATCTCTGACTTAGCTTAAACGTTTAAACAATACAGTAAAAGTGCTAAAAAACTTTATCAATATTACAATACATATCTAAAAAAAAAGACTATCTCAACATGAAAACAAATGTAATGCAATTACTCACCCACACTTGCTTCAAGGAACTTCGATCCAATCCTAGTGTCTGTTCCTATTGCATGAGACACTTCAGAAACACAAGCTCCTGTTGCTTCACAAATGGCTGAGATAGCATTGATACTGGAAATTCTTTGGGCAAGGAAAGCATTAGCTGCCTAAAAATACAAAGAAAAAACTTCCATAGATTGCAACTACAAAATGTTATACTTCTCTTTTTTTATGCATTACAAGAATTGCATATTTTGACAGAAATATTTACTAAACTTCTGTACTTTTTACTTATTTTGCACAAACTGGAGAACATCCTCTAGTGGTGGGTATAGAACTAAAAAAATGGAATTTGGTGATGAAAAAGGCATTTACATGGTGTAGCATAAAAACTTAAATAGTTATTACAACCATGCATTACTGTGTAACATAAAAACTTCAACAGTTCTGATAACCACGTGTTACTGTGTAACATAAAAACTTGAATAATTCTGAAAAAGATGGGTTACTGTGTAACATAAAAACTTGAATAATTCTGATAACCACGGGTTACTCTGTAACATAAAAACTTGAATAATTCTGATAACCATTTGTTACTGTGTAACATAAAAACTTGAATAATTCTGATAACCATGTGTTACCATGTAACATAAAAACTTGAATAGTTCCGATAACCACGTTACTATGCAAAATAAAATGATGTGTTACTGTGTAACATAAAAACTTCAACAGTTCTGATAACCACGTGTTACTGTGTAACATAAAAACTTGAATATTTCCGATAACCACATGTTACTGTGTAAAATAAAACGATGTGTTACTCTGTAACATAAAAACTTGAATAATTCTGATAACCACGGGTTACTCTGTAACATAAAAACTTGAATAATTCTGATAACCATGTGCTGCTGTGTAACATAAAAACTTGAATAATTCGGATAACAATGTGTTACTATGTAAAATAAAACGATGTTACTGTGTAACATAAAAACTTCAACAGTTCTGATAACCATGTTACTGTGTAACATAAAACTTCAACAGTTCTGATAACCACATGTTATTATGTAACATAAAACAATGTGTTACTGTGTAACATCAAAACTTGAATAATTCTGATAACAATGTGTTACTGTGTAACATAAAAACTTGAATAATTCTGATAACCATGTGTTACTGTGTAACATAAAAATTTGAATAGTTCTGATAACCATGTGTTACTGTATAACATAAAAATTGGAATAGTTCTGATAACCATGTGTTACTGTGTAACATAAAAATTGGAATAGTTCTGATAACCATGTGTTACTGTGTAACATAAAAATGCTCTATGTCTTATGTATACCATGCATATTTATAAATATTTGACGAACATATAGCATACCAGTTTGGACAGTTCTGATGACCAAGTGTTCATTGTGATTATTTTGCTATCAGAAATCCAATGTTTATACACCCAGCACAGTTCTTTAATTGCTTTTTGGCCCTCTGGTGTCTGATCACCACCAATCAGAATTCTGTCAGGATGTAAGAGATCCTTGATGGCCGAACCTTCAGCGAGAAATTCAGGGTTGGACAGTACCTATAGATTAAAACAAAGTTATTGTACGGCAAAAATAAAGCATCTTATATTGTTGAATAAGTTAGATATAACAGATCTTACATTCCAATATAACATTTGTGGATGGTGTATTTAGTTTGGTACTTAGTTAACTATTCAAAGTTTTAGTCTTTAACTAATAAATGTCAGCAAAACTTAGAGGTCTACTGATTTATGGAGAAATAATCTCAGAAAATTAAAATAATTTACACTTTAACTACCAGGAAGTTTTTTTTTTTTACCTTATACACATAAATAACAACAAATACAAAGTTGATTTTGAATATTACTGAATGGGGTACAAACTGTATCAATTTACTCTCTAGCATATTTCATAGCTACCTTTTTAACCATTAGTACATACAAGGCCTTCTTTTGCTCTAGCCTGTGTTTCTGGAAAGCTCATTTCTACTGTCTACTATCAATTTTTTTCCAACCTTCCTAGTTCTTTCGAAGCTTGAAATACTTAATTGATGAAAATCTCAATGAGTGTTGTGTACGTATAAAATAGCCTTTCAAAAGGTAAGTTATTCTCAGGTTTTTCTAGAATATTATACATTCTTATTTGATGGAAATTGGTTCAACATAGCATCATGGTGGTTAAAGCACAGATAGCTCATCACATACATTTGTACTTAACAACAAACACAATGGCAATATTTTGATCACTGGATAGTTAAAATAACTGAAAATGGTAACAACCAGAAACATTAATCTAAGTTAGTTGATTATTTTGTGATATTAATTGATTTAATCCTCCTTTCAATTAATCCATTATTTTATGTGACACTAAATATTTTCATGATTATAAACCAACTTAACTGTGCAGCTCAACTACTGGTGGGTCAAAATAGAAGACTACTTAGAAGACCCAGGGTCATAGAATAAGACTACATGAAAGACCCAACCTCCAATAAAACTGAACCAAAGGTCACAAACTTGAGAAATAAGATCAGTAGAAGGCTAAAAGGTTGTTAACAAATAGGTGATTTCTAAAAGTGTCAACAATGACCCAAATACCGTGAGAAAATGGAACGTACAGAGATTCAAAAATTAAACATAACATTCATCTAATTTAAGATATCAAAAAGAACAAAACTAAGAAATTATTCCAGCAGAAACTTCTTCAAGATTAGGCCTAACAAAAGATTTATTGGAGGTAGACTGCACGAGTTAGGCCTCCAGAGAATGTACTTAGCATTTCTGATATTGATAGAAACATATGCAGCTGTAGTTACCATTCATAGAATACATAGTTAACAAGAAAAACTGGCAGAGCTTATATAAGTTCTCTGGATATACGAACAACAAGTTAGGTGGAAAATCGTAGAATTATACATAAGTTGATACAAAGCATAGTGTCAAAGACATAAAACACTTTCAAAGGCATGAAACCAACTCAACAATGAAAGGCTGTTAGTATTTTACAGGTAAGATTTAAATACATTTTATAAGATTTGTCGATACAATAGTGCAGTACATTTCATGTAAAATGCTCAATGCTAATATTTTACATTTTACAACACAGAATTTTACCAAAGCTCAGACATCTCTCCTGATAAATGTATCTTATGATTATTTATAATTTATTTGTAATTATAGAAGAGACAAATGAACAACTTAACTCAGCTAACTTCGTGTTTTATGATTATAGAAGAGACAAATAAACAACTTAACTTAGCCAAGTGTGCTCTCTAGCTTAGTATTTTATGATTATAGAAGAGACAAATAAACAACTTAACTTAGCCAAGTGTGCTCTCTAGCTTAGTATTTTATGATTATAGAAGAGACAAATAAACAACTTAACTCAGCCAAGGCAGTTCTCTAACTTAGTGTTTTATGATTATAGAAGAGACAAATAAACAACTTAACTCAGCCAAGTGTGCTCTCTAGCTTAGTGTTTTATGATTATAGAAGAGACAAATAAACAACTTAACTCTGCCGAGGCAGTTCTCTAACTTCATGTTTTATGATTATAGAAGAGACAAATAAACAACTTAACTTAGCCAAGTGTGCTCTCTAGCTTAGTATTTTATGATTATAGAAGAGACAAATAAACAACTTAACTCAGCCAAGTGTGCTCTCTAGCTTAGTGTTTTATGATTATAGAAGAGACAAATGAACAACTTAACTCAGACGAGGCAGCTCTCTAACTTAGTGTTTTATGATTACAGAAGACACAGATGAACAATTTAACTCAGTCAAGTAGAAATTTTAGGACAACAACAGACTCCAAAAACCATATCCTAACTCCATCCAAAGCAGTGCTTTTAGGCTAGGATTAGGAAAAAGAACCTTCTGACACAAAAACCATTAAGGTAAAACTGACCATATGTCCTCTCGATCTCATAAACAAGACAAAAAACTCAAATCTGCTTGTGAGAAAGGCTCACAATCTAAACATTTGCAGACTTTCAGCCACACAACAGTTATTTTCATTAGAAAGATTGTTGGGAAAATGAAATTACTGCAGCTCCATTTGACCACATTTTATAATCTGCCAGCACAACTCCAATGGACCTTTGTACGGCTAACATAACAGTTAAATATGGGAACTGCAGCAGAATGGTGAAAACAATTTATCTGTTTGGTGTTGGTAACAGAAATGTGTGTATTGGTAACATGTACACTACCACTATAACAACTGTTTTTTTTTTACTTCTACCATCTCTATTAAAACATATACAACACAAATTAATCTAGCAATCCTAACTGGCACTAACTATCAGAAATTTACCAGTTAGAGGGGGGGGAGAGTTTGCAACATTATCTGCAGTACTGATCAATATCAGTCACAAAGATGATTACTCTTTACAGTTTGGTGTAAAATACTGAATGATAACTGTTGGAAATGTTAAAATTCCAATTACATATATAAACGTACTTGAAAGTTCACACCTGGCCTCAAGTTGGCTCTGAGGATAGTGTTAATACTTTCAGCTGCCTTCACAGGAACAGTGCTCTTCTCTACAACAATTTTCATCCCCTCCGCTACATCTCCAATTGTGCGAGCAGCTGCCTCAATGTAACGAAGATCAGCAGCTCGGCCCTGCAAAAATGAAGAAATGGACATCTCACTCTTAATATCACTTGTGTGTAGTAACCTAGATTATAAAAATTTAGAACTGCTGTTCCTTCATTAACCTAGATTATAAAAATTTAGAACTTATAATCTAGGTTAATTAAGGAACAGAAAAATTCAGAACTTCTGTTCCTTCATTAACCTAGATTATAAAAATTTAGATCTTCTGTTCCTTCATTAACCTAGATTATAAAAATTTAGAACTGCTGTTCCTTAATTAACCTAGATTATAAAAATTTAGAACTGCTGTTCCTTATTAACCTGGATTATAAAAATTTAGAACTGCTGTTCCTTAATTAACCTAGATTATAAAAATTTAGAACTTCTGTTCCTTCATTAACCTAGATTATAAAAATTTAGAACTTCTGTTCCTTCATTAACCCAGATTATAAAAATTTAGAACTGCTGTTCCTTCATTAACCTACATTATAACAATTTAGGACTGCTGTTCCTTAATTAACCTAGATTATAAAAATTCAGAACTTCTGTTCCTTCATTAACCTAGATTATAAAAATTTAGAACTGCTGTTCCTTCATTAACCTAGATTATAAAAATTTAGAACTGCTGTTCCTTCATTAACCTAGATTATAAAAATTTAGAACTGCTGTTCCTTCATTAACCTAGATTATAATAATTTAGGACTGCTGTTCCTTAATTAACCTAGAGTATAAAAATTTAGAACTGCTGTTCCTTCATAAACCTACATTATAAATATTTAGAACTGCTGTTCCTTCATAAACCTACATTATAAATATTTAGAGCTGCTGTTCCTTCATTGGCAGTTTTATGTTTGAGTTTTGTTTTAGTTAAAAAACACTCATAGTGAACATGGCATTTATAAAAGAAATGTTTGACTTGTACATATATTAAACATTTACTGAACCTTAAGAAGCTAGCCTGGATTCCTGCTGGTCAGTTCTCAACTGCAATACCATTAAGTTCTAAGAAAACATCAATTAGCAAAAGATATCAAGAGAGACTCCAATATTTAGTTTGGGATAATTTTTGTGTTTTTCATTGTTCATTATTAAAATTTGTACTTAGCCAACATTAACATCGTAACAGGCATCTTACCCTGGGAGCTGTAATAAACAGAAACTTGTGCTCTAAACAAAGATTGCATTTATTGTATCCTAGAGTTCTTTATCTATATAACAATATTTATATAGGAAAAGAAATTGTTTTAACCTGATATTATATAGCATCATATGTCAACTGTAAACTTGAAATATTTAGTTACATAGTTTTGAGTGAAATTGCCAATAATATGCATGAATTAGGTACATTTCTTACTTTACAAAAACAAATGCTTTCTAACTACAGTTCCAATAAATACTTCAAACCATAGTTTTCTACACTCTTAAAACAAAAATAATGTCACATCCAGTGCCTGCAGACAATGACAGTTGATAGGTAACAGTCATTTAAACTTGGTAGCAATGATTTAAAACTGCTACAGTTGATAGGTAGTAGTAATTTAAACCAACTATAGTTGATAAGTCGTAATCATTTAAACTTGCTACAGTTGATAAACGGCAGTCATTTAAATTTACTACAGTTGATAAACAGCAGTCATTTAAAACTGTGACAGTTGACAGGTAAGTCATTTAAATTTACTACAGTTGATAGGTAGCAGTCATTTAAATTTGCTACAGTTGATAGGTAGCAGTCAAATTTAAATTTGCTACAGTTTATAGGTAACACTCATTTAAACCTACTACAGTTGATAGGTAACAGTCATTTAAAACTATGACAGTTGATAGGTAACAGTCATTTAAAATTGCGACAGTTGATAGGTAACAGTCATTTAAAACTGTGACAGTTGATAGGTAACAGTCATTTAAAACTGCGACAGTTGATAGGTAACAGTCATTTAAAACTGTGACAGTTGATAGGTAACAGTCATTTAAAACTGTGACAGTTGACAGGTAACAGTCATTTAAAACTGACAGTTGATAGGTAACAGTCATTTAAAACTGCGACAGTTGAAGGTAGCAGTCATTTAAACTTGCTATAGTTAACAGGTAGCAGTCATTTAAACCTACTATAGTTGATAGGTAGCAGTCATTTAAACTAACTTGCCACTACTAACAGATAGCAGTCATTTAAACTTGCTATCATTGACAGGTAGCAGTCATTTAAACCCAGTATAGTTGATAGGTAGCAGTCATATAAACTAACTTGCCACTACTGACAGGTAGCAATCATTTGAACTTGCTACCATTAACAGGTAGCAGTCATTTAAACTTACTATAGTTGATAGGTAGCAATCATTTAAAATAAGTTGCCACTACTAACAGGTAGCAGTCATTTAAACTTGCTATCATTGACAGGTAGCAGTCATTTAAACCCAGTATAGTTGATAGGTAGCAGTCATACGAACTAACTTGCCACTACTGACAGGTAGCAATCATTTGAACTTGCTACCATTAACAGGTAGCAGTCATTTAAACCCAGTATAGTTGATAGGTAGCAGTCATACGAACTAACTTGCCACTACTGACAGGTAGCTGTCATTTGAACTTACTACCATTGACAGGTAGCAGTCATTTAAACCCAGTATAGTTGATAGGTAGCAGTCATACGAACTAACTTGCCACTACTGACAGGTAGCTGTCATTT
>NW_013673551.1:32917-34606 GCF_000517525.1 Limulus polyphemus
ACAACTTAGTGTGTTTTATGATTATAGAAGAATCAGGTAAATAACTTAGCCAAGACAGCTCTACAACTTAGTGTGTTTTATGATTATAGAAGAATCAGGTAAATAACTCAGCCAAGACAGCTCTACAACTTAGTGTGTTTTATGATTATAGAAGAAACAGGTAAATAACTCAACTCAGCCAAGACAGCTCTAAAACTTAGTGTGTTTTATGATTATAGAACAAACAGGTAAACTTAACTCAGCCAAGACAGCTCTACAACTTAGTGAGTGTGTTCTATGATTATAGAAGAAACAGATAAATAACTTAACTTAGCTAAGACAGATCTACAACTTAGTGTGTTTTATGATTATAGAAGAAACAGATAAATAACTTAACTCAGCCAAGACAGCTCTACAACTTAGTAAGTGTGTTTTATGATTATAGAACAAACAGGTAAACAACTTAAATCAGCCAAGACAGCTCTACAACTTAGTAAGTATGTTCTATGATAATAGAACAAACAGATAAATAACTTAACTCAGCCAAGACAGCTCTACAACTTAGTAAGTGTGTTTTATTATTATAGAAGAAACAGGTAAATAACTTAACTCAGCCAAGACAGCTCTACAACTTAGTAAGTGTGTTTTATGGTTATAGAACAAACAGATAAATAACTTAACTCAGCCAAGACAGCTCTACAACTTAGTAAGTGTCTTTTATGATTATAGAAGAAACAGGAAAACACACTAAGTTGTAGAGCTGTCTTGTCTAAGTTAAGTTATTTATCTGTTTCTTCTATAATCATAAAACACACTGAGTTGTAGAGCTGTCTTGGCTGAGATAAGTTATTTATCTGTTTGTTCTATAATCATAAAAGACACTTACTAAGTTGTAGAGCTGTCTTGGCTAAGTTAAGTTATTTATCTGTTTCTTCTATAATCATAAAACACACTTACTAAGTTGTAGAGCTGTCTTGGCTAAGTTAAGTTATTTACCTGTTTCTTCTATAATCATAAAAGACACTTACTAAGTTGTTGAGCTGTCTTGGCTGAGATAAGTTATTTAAATGATTATAGAAGAAACAGGTAAACTTAACTCAGCCAAGACAGCTCTAAAACTTAGTGTCTTTTATGATTATAGAAGAAACAGGTAAATAACTTAACTCAGCAAAGACAGCTCTACAACTTAGTGTGTTTTATGATTATAGAACAAACAGATAAATAACTTAACTCAGCCAAGACAGCTCTACAACTTAGTGTGTTTTATGATTATAGAAGAAACAGGTAAACTTAACTCAGCCAAGACAGCTCTACAACTTAGTAAGTATGTTCTATGATTATAGAAGAAACAGATAAATAACTTAACTCAGCCAAGACAGCTCTACAACTTATTAAGTGTGTTTTATGATTATAGAAGAAACAGATAAATAACTTAACTTAGCCAAGACAGCTCTACAACTTAGTGTGTTTTATGATTATAGAAGAAACAGGTAAACTTAACTCAGCCAAGACAGCTCTACAACTTAGTAAGTATGTTCTATGATTATAGAAGAAACAGATAAATAACTTAACTCAGTCAAGACAGCTCTACAACTTAGTGAGTGTGTTCTATGATTATAGAAGAAACAGATAAATAACTTAACTCAGTCAAGACAGCTCTACAACTTAGTGAGTGTGTTCTATGATTATAGAAGAAACAGATAAATAACT
>NW_013673552.1:0-4355 GCF_000517525.1 Limulus polyphemus
TTGTTAAATTTAAAGTGACTGCAGAAATTTTGTGTATTACAAAGTTTTATCGAGAAAGAATAAAATAGTTTTAATTAAAAAAAAAAGGACTTGTATCTCTGAACTTCCTCGGAAAGAATTTATACCGGAAATTAACAAACGACCAGATACCTAACAGAATGTTCTAATAGAAGTAGTATCCATAGGTCTGTTTACTACATTGCTTCCTTTTTTTAGAATTACATATATATAATTGATGGTAAGTAGAGTTAATAAAATTGAAGTAAATTATGTGTAATATTCATTGTTGATTTTTTTAGATATCAATGAATGTTTAGTAGAGACAGATATCTGTAATCATGGACGTTGTCAGAACACTGAGGGCAGTTATTACTGTAATTGTGATCGTGGCTTTGTTCCAAGTCCAGACCTGAAAATCTGCTTTGGTAAGTAATAGGAATTTCAAGTAATAAAGGATTCCAATGAATAACAGCTGAGCATCTATGAATTTTAATATTTTAATAAACTGTGATGAAAAATAATTTTATGTAACTAATTTTTAAACCTGTTTTTACTTTAAAAATTTAAAAAGTCGAAAGAGGTGAAACTTTTTTCTATCATTGATTAAGCAGTATATAAATCTTAATTGTAATTATTAAGATGTTTTTTAGTATCAAATAATGTCTTTTTTTTAAAGATTTCATTTATTAATAAAGTAAAAGTTCCTTCAACTTATACATTTAAAAGTTTTAATTTTAATAAAAAAGTATGGAAGTTTTTAAACATCTTTTCTTTAAAAAAGGGCTATTTTTTAACATGTTAGACTCACTTTCCAGTAAATAAATGAGTTAGGCACCATTGTTTTTGAATAAAGAATATTGTGTAAATCAGAAAGCAAGCACTGTTTCTTCAATGTGTCATTTCAATTATTTTTTCTTTATTTCTAGATACAAGGCAAGGCAGCTGTTATACAGAATTTCGAAATGGTCGGTGTCGAATCCCACTTCCATTTAATTTATCAAAAATGGAATGTTGCTGTGGTGATGGCATGGGTAAAGGATGGGGAACAGTTCCTTGTGAAGTATGTCCATTGCCTGGGTCTAGTAAGTCAGGAGTGTTGAATTAATTTGGGTTTTAGTACTTATTAGACTAATAATTCTTTATGCAATGTTTTTCTTTTGTTGTTTCACATTGTTTTTTTAACTTTTTATGAATTAATTTCTGATTAAAATAATCAGATATATTTTTACTGAACAGGAACACTCAAATAGATAGTGATATGATAGTGTTGCGTCAGCGAGGTCACGTGACTAGTATCACGTCACCTCCTTCTAGAAATATCCTGTTCCTTCGTGAATTGTCGGGAGACTACTAGATTGGGGTAAGCTGGTATATATAAGATGGTCACAACGTAACGGGATGTATGGGTAATTGAAATGAGTAATTGAACTGCAGGCAGAGAGTGTGTAATTGAACTGAGTATTGTTGAAGTCGAGCACGGGAGACGTTTGTTATAACGCGACTGTTGAAATCAAGTGTATCGCAAAGTTATATTCAGAAAGAATAAACCAGTTTTATTTAAGAAAGGACTTGTGTCGCTAAAGTTTCGTCGGAACGAATTTACGGAAAATTAACTAACGAACGGAGACGTAACAATACTTTCAAACAATTGGATTTAAAATTGCCCATTTTTACTAAATGATTTGTGGTGGCATATATCTATCATAGTATGTAATATTATGCTCTTTATTAAACATGTTCTTGTTAATGTATTGAAACTAGAGGAACTATTTCAATAAGCACTTGTTTTAAACTTCATATATCACTCTATGTTGGCAATATTACCTTAAATATAAGTTTAATGAAATATGTATATTATAGCATAATGCTTGACCATAATAGAAATTTTTTATAGAGTGTTACTGTGCAGAGTAGAAATAGTTCAGTATGATAGAAGTTTAATGTAAGGTTTTAAACTTAAAGATAGTTGTTGTGAGAAATTTAGTAGGGAAGTAAGAATAGCACTATTATTATTATTCGATACTTAAGATTATACTTAGTTTGATTATTGTATTTAAATTAGAGTTACACATTGGTATTATGGTATTAGCTGTTCTCTTAATTAAGAAGAGAGTATGGTAGATGAATAATAAACTAGTGTCTATAATAGTCAATAATTCATTCTATTTTTAAGCTGTTTTAGAACAAAGAAAGTCTCCCATGCTTCAGTGATTAGCTTCAGAGCTTATAATGCTAAAAGTAAAAGTTTAATCCCCACAATATATGTGACACAGATAAGTAATTTTGTAGTTTTGCACTAAAGCTAATCCCCCCCCAAAAAAAAGAAAAACAAAACAACTGAGATTTTAAGTACAGTGTATTAAAACTGGTTCTTATGTGAATGTAGTCAGTCAGTGAAAAATTTTGTGGAGTTTAATGTCCAGAAATAGGGGTTAAGACTGTAGAATAAAAGTACTAGTTAGTGTTAAACTTGTAAACATTAACTGTTTTCTTCCATAGTTAGATTGAATATGGGTAAAGAGTGATTGATATGTATTTGAAGTTCACAATTCTAAGTCAAAGAAAGCTTGACTAACACCAGAAATTTGAATCCAGCAATTCAGTGAGAACAGATCATTCCTTTCAAATTGTAGCTTAAAGTGTTTTTGTGTAGAAGACACATATTTAATTGTTCCATATTAAAGATCTGAATTTTTCTGTCTCTTCTGTATTAGAGTAAGTTTCGCTAGTTTTGTGTTTAGGTTGAAAAATATTGTGCTAGACTTCTAACTCCTAAAGTTAGGATTTATGTATTATAAAGTTGCACTTAATTCTTTCATTGTAACATTTATAAATAAACAACTCTTCCATTGCCAGATTAATTTTTAGGAACACAGTAAAAAAACAAAAAGACATTTTAATATTTGAATAGTTTTCTGAAACTTGAAGCTGGTGTTACATCTCTGGTTGTTTGTTAATTTCCCGTATAATTTCTTTCAGATGAGACATTAGCGATACAAGTCCTTTCTTAAATAAAACTAGTTTATTCTTTCTCAATACAACTTTGCAATATATATAATTTCCACAGTCCCTTTAACTTTAAAACATGCTATAATTTACAACAATTCACGCACTTTACTTAGTCACTACCGCGCTTGACTCAATTGTCTGTCTCTGTCTGTGTGCAATTATCAATGCCATCACTTCATTTGCCGGCTTATATATACAAAAAATAGAGGACACGTAGAAAAGACTAGAGTTGCCAGGAACAGACATGATCCTTCTAGAATCTCATTACGTGTTACAAGTGTCACGTGACTTCCGCTGTCGTAACACTGCCCCTTTTTAGTATTGTTCGTAGCCACTTACATGAAACCAATAGATGATTAACAATAACTTAATTAAATGGACAGAATTTAAAAACACAAAATTAAAATTCAACAAAGTCTCATAATGTTATGGGATGTATCTTCTTCCATACTGGTCTCCATCTTGTTGGCTTCTGCTTCACGTGGGGTTCATCTACTCCATCAAGAAATGTCCTATTATCGATAATAGTCACATCAGTGGTAGTAACTTCATTAAGGGCTTCACCATTTCCCTTCTCAAAACCGAGTAGAGTTTCTTCTTCGACAGTGGCTTTTTCAGGTGACACGTCTTCAGCAGCATCATTTGTTCCATTGTTAACTTCGTTCCAACTGAAATGACCAGGACCGTAATAATGCCAAAGTCTGTTGGCATGCACCACCTTTGGCTTACCGCGGCGACCACATTTTGTTCGGAAAGTCACGTCTGAGAGATGATCCACTATGTCATATGGGCCTTCCCATGGAGAAGACAACTTAGGAGACTTCCTATTGGTCTTCCTGGGATTATACAACCACACCTTGTCTCCTGGTACAAAGCTGACTTCAGTAGATCTCTTATCATAACATAGCTTCATCGAATCAGCAGACGTTTTCAAGTTGGAATGGACTTGATGATGAATATCATCCATCCTTTCAGATAACACTTTCACAAACTCTGACACATTTTCAGGCTACTCTTCATAAGATAAGCGTCCTGTTATCAGATCCACTGGCAACGAAGGTTCCTTACCAAACATCAACTTTGCTGGAATGTATCCAGTGGCTTCATGCTCTGCTGTTCTATAGGCCATCAACAGTGGATGGAGTAAGACATCCCAGTCATCTTGACGGCTATAACAAAACTTTGCCAATTCCTGTCCCAGTGTCCAATTGTATTTTTCTACCATCCCATCAAACTGTAGGTGAAGTGGCATTGTTCTGGTCTTTCGTATACCAAACAACTTGCAGCATTCATGGAACACAGCTGATTCAAAGTTATGGCCTTGATCCGAATGAAGTTCGTATGAC
>NW_013673552.1:5364-6941 GCF_000517525.1 Limulus polyphemus
CAAGTATTTCCAGTGGTTGTCCCTTCAAGCTCATTGCCAGATATATTGCTTTCTGCTCCTCTGTCCATCCATTCATTTCTGCCAGGAGCTCAAATTGTGCTCTATATGCTTCCCAGGGTACCTCCCTTTGTACTAATCACCCCTATTGCTGACACTCATGTCTGGAATATGACTTCTGACAGGACTGAAGTTGTTTGCATTAGGGTTTAGCTGCAGGGTCTGAGGCTGATTAGGTCCATGGTTAATATATTCTCCCTGCATAAAAGACGATAAATCGTCCTTTAATGTATTTAATTCACTTTGAAATTTACTAATCTTTTCCATTTGTACTTATTGCTACTGTTGTTGACTTTTCTGTAGTTGCTGCTGACTTCCCACAACTGTTGAAGACTTTCTTGCTGTTTCCTTTCTTGTTCCAGTTGCCACTGCTGTAGTCTCTCTGTTTATTTCCTTTCTTCTCCAACCACTGCTGTAGTCTCTCTTCTTGTTTCCTTTCTTTTTCCTCTAATAACTGCTGTAATCTCTCTTCTTGTTTCTTTTCTTTTTCCTCCAACAACTGCTGTAATCTCTCTTCTTGTTTCTTTTCTTTTTCCTCCAACAACTGCTGTTATCTCTCTTGTTTATTTTGCTGTTCGAGCTGCCACTGTTGCAAGTTTTCTTACCACTGCTGTTGTCTCTCTTCTTGTTTCTTTTCCTCCAACAACTGCTGTAATCTCTCTTCTTTTTTATTTTGCTGTTCGAGCTGTCACTGTTGCAGGTTTTCTTGCCACTGCTGTTATCTCTCTTCTTGTTTATTTTCTTTCTCCTCGAACCACTGCTGTAATCTCTTTTCTTGTTTATTTTGTTGTTGGAGCTGACACTGTTGCAGGTTGTCTTGTAACTGCTGTTGTCTCTCTTCTTGTTTATTTTCTCGTTCATCTTGTTTCTTTTGCTGTTCTTGTATTGCTGCCATCAAATATGCTAAGCTGTAGTTTGATTTGCCACCTCTGGTTTTCATCTTCTTCTTTCTTTTTTTTTATGCCACTTCTGACACCAATTTTTTATGTCTCTGGTCGTTTGTTAATTTCCCGTATAATTTCTTTTGGATGAAACTTTAGCAACACAAGTCCTTTCTTAAATAAAACTAGTTTATTCTTTCTGAATACAACTTTGCAATACACTTAATTTCCACAGTCACTTTAACTTAAACACACGCTATAATTCACAACGATTCATGCACCTTACTTACGGTCACTACCACGTTTGACTCAATTGTCCGTCTCCATCTCTGCCTGTCTGCAATTATCTATGCCGTCACTTCATTTGCCGGCTTATATATACAAAAATAGAGGGCGCGTAGAAAAAACTAGAGTTGCCAGGAACAGATATGATTCTTCTAGAATCTCGTGACGTGTCACTAGTGTCACGTGACTTCCGCTGTCGTAACACAGGTAAACTTTGGGCAAATTCAAGGAAAATATCCTTTCTTCGTTGTGGTACAAAATTCCAAACTTAAAGTTCGTTAATATCACATTTATCAATGCTAAAACAAAGGTTATATAGTGTGTTCTCTCTCTCTCTCTATATATATATATATA
>NW_013673552.1:7941-33353 GCF_000517525.1 Limulus polyphemus
ATATATGTGTGTGTGTGTGTATGCCTATGGCAGTGCTATAGATGGGGGAAATAGATGTGCCAATGGCAGTGAATGAATTAAAGCTAAGTCACAAAACACATTTTAATTTAAATGTTTTGGATTCATATGACATGTTATGTAAGTAAACATTGTCTTTGTAGAGGTTATTTATTCTTGATCTTTTGTTACACATTTTAAAGACTGACCAAACTTTTAAGTTGTAAAAATACAATGCCAACATAAATCAAGAAGTAGATTATCAACTATTCAATCACCATTTATATAATATGGTTACACAATACATAGACTTTAATGATGGTTTTCTGTAAGTAATTTTTTTGGTTTTAAAAGAAATTTATTGTCGTGAACTTGCATTATTCATCAGTATACTTATAGGAATAACACAGAAAGCATGGGTCCAAATCAGCTTCTTTATTTCAAATGTTTTATATTAATAACCTAGTAGTGCTGTGGAGGTTACAACTTTTCTAATCTGTTATTGGCATATGTTTTAAAATTTATAGTTTGACAGTTTGTAGTGTCTATTCTTAAAATTGTCTGTTAATTTCATAGTATGCAGTCTATTAGGCTTAAATTTATTAAAGAAATAAAGAAGCTCATGGTTGTCACATTTTGTGCCAACCATTGGTATGTAAAAATTTTAAAGCATGTTATTAGTATTGTACCTTGTAAAGTTTAACACATGACATACAGTTGTTTTGCAACAAATGGAACTTAATATGATATCAGGTACATGTTGTTTATCATATCAGACATATATGGCTTATATTTCAGGGCAGTATAACAAGTTGTGTAGAGAAGCTGAGCAGCTAGAAATAGATGAGTGTGTGCTCAGGCCTAATCTGTGTGAGAATGGGAAGTGTGTGAATACTCGGACATCATATCAGTGTGAATGCTTTGAAGGATATCAAGCTGTACAAGATGGAAAACGTTGTGAAGGTATTTATATGAAACTTTATTGTAAATTTGTTGGAAATTCATTTGTTGATACACAATAGATTAGTTTTAATCTTAATTCTAAATGAGCTTGTGCATAATTTCAAACTGATATGTTTCAACTTTATTATGGCAACAGATCCATAGTATTGACCAATAAAATAATTTGATTATTTTTTTAATAAATTTCCTCATTTGTTTGAAATCATGAAATTTACAAACAGAAGAAATTAAACATCAGTAGTACTAGAAAATCAACAATATTTGATGTTAAAGTACATAAAGTATAATTGCTGAAGTATAACAAAGTACAAGGTTTTTTGGGTAATCTGAAAACATGCTGATGGCTACATGTTTCACTCTTTTGTTGCAATGTTGATAATTTTATGTTAAGGTGTTGGAAAGTATGTTTCTGGTCTACCTTTAAGTAAAATATTTTCATGACTAAAAACTAATTATGACATTTTTATATGAAAACAAAGACAAATGCTTCCTCAGTAGCCACTTTTAGTTGTACACACTTTGCAAAAACAAAACAACAACAAAAAATACTAGAAGCATGCAAAAATAGTAATAAATATGTATGAAATCGTTTTAATATTTCAAGTAGGATTAGCAAGATTACACTTTACTGTGAGTACATCAATACAGATATATTTACCTGAGAAAATGTTTGTTTCTCATCTTATACTGTTAATAAAAAACACAATAAGTGAGTCGGAATCCTGACTCCTATATATCCTATATATATACTGCTCTGCCACAAGTATTGAAACAAATAGTCATAAAAGAGGTACTTGGTTTTCACCATCCTAGTTGATTTAGCTCTGCCCTTAGCATAGATAATTGTTGTTGTTTCTCTGAAAGGCTTTAGTCTAACTTTTCAAAAAATTCTTTCAGCAGTGTCCAATATAGATAAAAATCTGGACTCTTGGTGGACCATTCCAGGAGGTTGATATTACTTTGAAATTAAACATGAGATGTATGTACTTCAAACATGCAATATTTTACATTTTGTGGCAGAAATTAGTTTTCTTCTTGGTCATTGAAATTGTCAAAACAGATATTCACATAGAAATTATTTGATTTTCATTTGCCAAATGTGTTTCAGCAGTGTTTACATTGTAATGAGTGATATTCCAAGTCAGTGTGCAAAAACTAACCAGTAAATTTGGTGATGGATCACCACTTTGTCCTTAGAATACTGATCCATGGATCAGTACTATGTATATATGATTTTAAATCAAGGTCTGCCTGTCTTAAGTTAATCTAAAGCACACATTGTACCAAAGCATTCACATTATCATAAGTCTCACTTAAGTATGTGCCTTCCATTAAAAAGTGTCAATGTATTAACATTTTTACACTTCATTTCTTTAGTTTGATCTTATGGAGCGTCAGATATTGTTCAAACAGTTATAGATAGTAAGATCATCTCCTGTCCTATTTTTCAGTTATATGAAGAAATTTTATTTTGTAATGATACTGTTATTCACTCCTACCACCGAGATCTTCTGTATATGTTTAAGTTTCTTCAGAAGAGTTGAACAAAACAGCAGTTTTGCAAATAAAAGAAAATGAAAAGAAGAAGAAATAAAACTACTTTTAAATTTTTATGTTTATACAGTGTGCTTATTATACATAGAATATGCATGCTTATTACTCTTTTCCAGAATTAAAATGACAAATGTTTAGCTGTTTGGAACTGGAAAATTTCACTTACCAGCTTTGCATACTTTTGATTCAAGAGTCATGTGAAGTTTTCAGAAAACTTCAAAACTTACATTACCTACAATATTTGTCCAACAGTAAAAACTATTCGTGCATGTATTATTATTTTTTTATTGGTATGAATGTGAAGAGGAAAGTTCAGTGTACACTTTTCTGCAAAATGTGATTGTCAAAAATATATTAAGATTGCTTTAAAATGAATTTCAAGATAACTTGTATTTTGCCATTATTCACCATTAAGAAAGCATTTCCAAAAAGTAAGCATTTCAAGTGCAGTAGTGAATGCTGGAGTTAGTGTTCGCAACACGAGCACTTGGCAACCACAGCCATTAGATCCTTACCTTATCTCTCCCAGAATTTTATGGCATATACTAGTTCTAGTGCTAGCAACATGAAGATATGAATTCACTCTGAATCTACTTAGCTGAAGCAGTTACCTACTTTTTAGTTGTAATTAATATTTATTCTTAAAAGCATACCACATTAGCAGTGAATGAGAAAGAACATCAATTAATAAAAATACCCTCCTCTCCTTCATCTGTCCATTTTCTTTCCCAAAGCTCATTTTGCATAGTTCAGCTCAGAATTATAGTGCCATCCATTGCCACTGGTGTTTCTAACTCTTTCTCCCAGGTCTTCCTTAACCCATTCACTGTAGCTGGGGCATATATCTCCCAGTGTACTGAGAAATATACATCCCAGCTCCAGCGAAAGAGTTAAAGGTAAAACACTTTCCAATCCTATGTGAGCTACTTGATAATGTGTGTAATATTAGCAGTATCATGATCTGCATATTAATTCAATGTATAAGTGCTTCACTTTAAAGTTGTAGTCAAACAATAATGATTACAGTTTAAGTGTCTACTGCTGTTGATATAACACACAAAAGTAAGATAAATACATCCAAAAAATAAAGTGGTATCTCATAAATACAGCAAAATAATGCAACATGGCATTGTACACCTTGTAATATTCTATACATATGCTGTAAAACTGAATTTATATTTTGGTTCCTAATTTACCAAACAGTCATCAGAGTTACACTGAACAAAATGTGCTGTGGGAAATTATTTTGGTTTTTAATTCACATAATCATCATCACTGGGTTACATCAAACATGAGATGTAGCAAAATATATAAAAATATAAAGAGAAATAGAGCTAGTTTTTTGTTTTTGACATCATAGTATTATTTCATTTACTACATTTGGTTTTATTTATTTATACTGAAGTTATTTGTTAATTGTGAAAAGTTTTATATAGGAAGCTATTACATTTTCTCACAATTACAACTATTCTTGACTTGACTGCTGTCTAATGTACACACTTTTGCTCACCACTAGACTTGAAACTCCCACCTAATTCCACAAATATACCACATGTTTAAGCTGCATTTAAGCATGCAAATTAGCATGTGACAGTCCTCCACCAATAGAAGTGTGACTAGCCCTATTGAGTTGTATTTCTTCATTTGATTGTGAATTCTATTTCTCACTAAGTTACTGGTAGTCAGTAAATATTTATGAATTCACAATTTAATATTATGACTACAATGGCTACTGGTGCTCAACAGCCCTTGATAACAGTTGCAGGTGAAGTGTCATTGGCAGAGGAAGTGTCGACCATAGTTCGTTGGGAATGGCTTCTTTCATGCAGGCTGAGGAATCTCCCAATCTACAAGCAATTCTGCTATTACCTGAGGACTTAGATCAGAATAATGTGGACTTGGACAGCCTTTACTTCACACACACACACACACCCTCCTTTGCTGTGCAGGCACGTTCTCAACCTGTTAAAGTACCTAAACCTCAGTCACCATTTGTAGACTTGATATCATGGGTATGTTGTATTTTGTTTTTCCCCCTTTGCCTGATACTGGGGTCCATGTCAAATGTTTTGCACAATATTTATGTGGGGGGGGGGTTAGTATTCTGCTCCCCACACATACTACAGACTCATGCATTTGCATATCATTGTTCAAGAAACCCTTGGGTCATTCGAGTTTTGCCAGCAGGATTCTCCATCCTTTTTCTCCCAACTTATCCCCTGTCCCTGTTTCTTCCCATCCTCAAGATCCCGTTTCCTCCCAGCATCTCACAGAAGAGGTTCAAAACCTTCTCACCAAGGGCACCATCAGACAATTATCACCTGTTCTATTCCTAACTTTTTGTTGTCCCCAAGAAGACCAGGTATTGGCATCCTGTTTTTGATCTCTTCTCATCTGAATTGCTTTTTCAACGTGCCTCGATTCACCATGGACTTCTCCCTGTCTCTCAGATGGGTCTTTCTTCCAGGGCTTTGGATGATGAGATTCAATGTGTTCAATGCTTATCTTCATGTCCTTATTGCTTGGGCTACATGTTGTTATCTAGATTTTGTCCACGAGGATCACATTTATCAATTTTGAGCTCTTCCTTTTGGGCTAGCATCGGCACCTTATGCTTTTTGTCAGGTGGTCCAGTCATTTGCCCAATTCCTACATTTTCGTGGGCTCAATTTCCTTCTTTATATAGACAACTGGCTTCTTCTGGCTCCATTCATCATGCAGTCTTCCTCTCACACCCAACTTCTCCTCAGAGAAGCTGCTTGGGTGGGTTCGTTTACCAAGATGGAAAAGTCTGTTATCCACCCCACTCAATATCTCGTTCATCTGATAGTGTTTTTTTTTTTTTCTAAATTACATCTCAGTTAAACCCAGCCTTCTCCTCTGCATCTGAGACCCATGGTGTTTTTAGTTCAGAGGGCACTATCAGCATCTTTTCTCCCTGTGCAAGTGGTTTTGTCTTTTTTTAGGACTTGGCATCATTAAAGACCCTTATCTCTCTTGACCATGCCCATATGTCTTCCTTGCTGTGGTACTACAAGATCCTTTTCCCTTCAGTCAGACTTCCTCTGGTGGTAAGACAGGGACAACACAACAGTTGGGGTACATTTTCCTCCACCCATCTGGATATCCATGTCTTCACAGATGCCTTGTTGTTAGGATGGGGTACATACTGCAATGCACAGGAGATCTTTGACTGTTTGTATCAGGAGGAGTTAGGTCTTTACAGCAATTGTTTGGAACTTCATTTTCTGTCATCTCTGTGGGGCATAACAATTACAGTTTATTCCAACAACTCGACAATTATCTATTACATCACAGTTAAAGGGGCACTTGATCCTGGTCCTTATGTTTCCACACTCTACATCTCCTCTTATGGGCTCATAGCCTTAAAAAACGTTTGCTGAGTTGTCACATATCAGGTGCTCTCAATCTTACTGTGGATGGTTTGTCTCGTCCTGACAAGATTCTACCAACAGAGTGCTATTTTGACCCCAGGTTTTCCAATGGTTATTTTCTCAGTTAGATTTCTCCCAACTGGATGCATCTGCTACTTATTTGAATGTCAAGATTCCTCTCTTTTGGTCCCCAGTTCCACATCATTTGGCTTTGGCCATAGATGCATTCAGCCAGGATTGAAAAGAATTTTTCCTTTATACATATTCTCTCATCTTTTTTCTACCACCAGTAATTTCTCTCATTCATTCCACTCCATATGGGGTCCTTCTGGTGGATACTTTCTGGTGGGCTCTACTGTGGTTTTTATCCCTGTCCCTTATCCAGGAACAACCTTCATTACCTTTCCCTTTCTCTTGGTCTCTCTCCAGCAACTTCATTCAGGGGTGCTTCTTTCCTCCATTCCCACACTCCAGCTTCACACGGGGCTTTTTTCTGGTTCCTTGCAAGGGGTTTGAGACTAGCCACATGTTAAGCATACCTGTTGTCTCACAATGTCCATTCCTCATCCCTGTCTGTGTATCAATGCAAGTAGAGAATATTCCATTGTTGGTCTATCTGGCATAGATTCTTCCCTTCCTCAGGTATCTGTTTTTTTACATGGTTGTTTGACAATCGTCTGTCCTTTTCAACCATTGTGGTTTATAGGGTGGACCTGTCATCGGCCTTTTGTTTTTCCAGTTTTTCATTCCAGTTATTTTCTTTCCTTCTATATCCCATATTTATTTCCTCTCTGATCCAGATCATCTCCTGTGTCTGGTGGTGCTTTTCGATGTTATGTGCTGTGCATAGCACCCTTCCATGGCTTTTGTTCCTGTTTGTTTATCCATTGGAAACCATCCATTTTTCGTGATATTTCTCCTGTCACCATTACCGTTCAGTTCATAAAGTTATTCATATTGTGTATTCCTCCCCAATCTCCTGCATCTTGCTAATTGTTCTGTGTATCATCCAGTCAGATCTGTCAATTCACACTGCCATTTGCTGCTTATTTCCATCATCCTTTGGAGGAGATTATCCAGGCTGGCATGTGGACCACTCCCCACATTTTTGAGTTGCACTACTTGCACCATCTGGCAGTTTCCTGTTCAGCTGGATATTGTCTTCCCCTTTAGCAATTTTCCATATGTTGGTACAACCCTCAGTGGGTTATTTCATTTCTCCATATTTTTTTCAGGGGCCTACTTTAGATGTTATGGATTCTGCTCTGTAGTGAGTGGTACCTGTCCAGAAATACTGATAAGCAAAATCTGCAATATAAGGTCTATCACACTCACTGTTGAGACCCGTGACATGTTGCATCATAATATGTTATACTGGACCATACACTCATAGACTAACATGAGTAAAGAAGAAAAAGATTGCTGCCCATCTCTAACATTCCTTAGATTGCTGAATCAGGAATGGTCTGCTTTCCAAAATAGGGTTTTGTGGTCAACCATTGAATTTTCTCCAGTGATGCATTCTCTCCTGTCTCTCCAACACGTTTCTTTACCCCTTCTTCCAGTGAAGTACAGGAGTCCTTACCACTTTCCAGTCCCTAACCGCTGGGGTGATGGATCATGGAGGAATCCTCCTGAGTGTGCACAATTCCATTCAGTTAAGAGTAGGGCAGTGGCATTCTGCCTGTATAGAAGGCATGAATATCCTCCTTCCACAGATCTGATGTTTTATTCTGGATGCTGTCTATCTGGACTGGATTTTTCCTTCTATTTTGCAGTTTGCCCATCTGGCTGGGAACCTTCCCTCCTACTGCTGTCTCAGATGTGAGTGGTCTGGGATCTTCCTTCTACCACAGAGTGGATGTTACATCCCCAATGCTGATTGATTTCCACCTTCCTGACATTGTCCAGATGTACATTACCGTGGTTTATTATTGCAGGTTGTGCTGGATTTGCACACATGGTGGTTTAGGTTCTTGGAATGGAGGCTCCTCTTCCCTTATGGTCCCTTAACCTGAGGTGAATGGTTGAAGACCCTCCTCCTACTTTGGGCTGATTGAGTTCCTCCCAGTGCTACTTGTCTGGACTGGGGTTGACCTCCTGGTTATAGTCTGACCCACCCTAGCCACTCTATACACACATTCCTTTTCCTTAGAGACTTCCAATTGTTACCTTATTCTGCCCTTTTATTGCAACACCACACCTGTTGGCTCCACGTGGGTGAAGAGTATACCTGATTCAAATGTAGTGCATTCTCCCACAGGTTTGTTTCCTCTACTCTTCTAATGCTTTTAAAGGGTGCTCATCCAGGTAATTTTACACCAATCTCTCCACTTGCTCAATATGGGATTCTAACTGTAACAGGAGGTAAGTAATCATATCCGAAGTTAATATTTTCCTTTCCCTGAAACTATATTTCCAATAGATATTTACCTCTTCTCACCCTCCCCACCTGTTGTTCCCACGTCTGGTGTTGTTTTTCATGCCTAATCTCAAAGTGAAGATTGGGTTGAACTGCAGAGAGGAAGTCATCTGTGATAGGAAGGTTTGTCACACTCTTATTGGTGGAGGACTCTTGCATGCTAATCAGCTTGCTTAAATGTAGCTGAACCAAATTGTATACACATGGAATTAGGTGGGAGTTTTATTGCTTGTGGCGAGCCAAAATTTGTGCACTAGAGGGCAGTCAAAGTGAAAATATCTCTAACTGTGATTTGAGGTAAGTATCTCTTGGAAGTATATTTTTAGTGTAGGAAAATATTAACTTTCCATGATCAAGTAAAGAGAAAAGTGATTAGTAGAAACTGAAATCATCTAAAAAGCCTCTTATTTGCATGAAATGATATAATTTTAGTAAGTATTTTACACCTTATAATTATCACTGACTAATTAGAAGTATTTTCAGTTTTATCATAGTTTTAAATACCTACAGCTACCTTTTACTATAATTCTTTATAAGGGACAGTAACATAAATCAATAAAATTACTTTAACTTTTTATAACATTATTTCAGATAAGAATGAATGTCAAGAAGCTGATACATGTAGGAAAGGGAAGTGCCACAACACTATGGGAAGTTTCAGCTGTATTTGTCCACCTGGCTATCATTTGACAGCTGATCAGAAAGACTGCACAGGTTAATAATGAACCTTTTTTAGCATCTTTAACACTTTTCTTTCAGATCTATGTGTGAAGCATTTATGCTTTATACATGTAATTTACATGTTGTTTAAAAATAAATTTTTTGGTATTTAAGTATTATTGACTAAAAGACCTAGACTTAATCCAAAATCAGATTATTATACTCATAAAACTTGTTTATAACAAGAGAAATCATTGTTATTACATTGTCTGAAGAATACATCCATTTAATCATTTTATAATTATTAAAATCTTGTTTATAACAAGGGAAAGTCATTGTTGTTACATTTTCTGAAGAACACATAGTTAAAATCTTGTTTCTAGTTTAAATAGACTGTGAATGTGTGATGTTAATAATTTTAAAAATAGTACATACTTTTGATAACTTTCAATAACTTATTTTCAATGATATTTAATGCTTATTATTCAGGAAAGTGATTGCTAACAATTACATATGTGGGGTATTCTTTACCAAGTTACTACTTCAGATCCAGTAGGAACTGTTAAGAAAAATGTGACTAGTTGTTTTCCTCTGTTTGACTTCAGACTTATAAAACCATACAACTGAATTACACTTTATGTGTAAGCCCAGCCTTTATACTTGCATGTCACTTTGATAAATTCTCACTAGTGTAACAGACAGAAAAGTATATGACTTCTGAATATTGTAAATATTAGAATAATGATATATAATTTTCTGTTTTAGTACTTAAAACTTTAAGGTAAGTGCTTCAGTTCTTTGGCCTAAGACTTTTGTTTTAAATTTAAAAGTTTCTTTGTTCTTTATATGTATGAATTATTTGAGTTTTAAAACTCCTTGTATGAAATTTTGTGAAACACATTCTTTATTGTTTGAAACATTTCGATTTGCTTAATTGAGAAACTTGCAGTGATGTAAATTTTGATATTTCATTTTAAAGTCAAATAAGTAATTTATGTGATCTTTGATATCTTATTAAATTCATTAAATTGGAAATGGCAGGATATATTGTACTTAAAACTGCATATGTAAAATTACCTCCTTTAAAAGGATACAACTTTCATTATGGAAATATTACCCATTTTAACTCATTGATTGCAGCTGCTCTAAACGTGGAGGCAGATTGTACCCAATACAGTGAATCAGTAGTCAATGGATTAAATATAGTTGAGGAATATGGCTTTGATAGGAAAGTGTATGTTTATTTCATACTTCAATATTCTTTGTATAACTCAGTATTACTACACACCTCTAATTTCAAGCCACAGTGGACAAATTAAGAGAAATTTTGAAAAACAAAAACTGCAATTTACTTTTACAGTATTATACTCTATGTATGAATAGCATTTCATGGAATCTTGTGTCTCTCATCATCCAGCTTAACTGATGAGTTCTTGTATTGCATGAAAAGCTTATAGGGCAGTGACTTATCAGAGACAAAATATAGATCTGAATTTCTGTCTATAACACATCTCTGATTTTGAGGCACAATGGACAAATTAAGAGGAATGGGGAAAAACAACATCTGCAGTTAAGTTATTTTCCTAACAATATTATAAATATTTTTTGTTTTTCAGACATGGATGAATGTGCTCTGAAGGGAATGTGTGCCAATGGGGAATGTGTCAACATGGATGGATCTTACAGGTGTCATTGTAACCCAGGATTTGTTTTAACATCTTCAGGACAAGCTTGTATAGGTACGTTGTAATGGAGTACTTCAGTTTGATGTGTTTAATATTAAAGTATCTGTTCATTATATTAAAGTGGCTCTTTGATATATTTTTTCAAAAATGTATTTGTTAAATATCATATCAACATTCATGTGAGTTAGCTGATTTTTTAATGATTGTTCTTTTGCCATTTGCATTGTTGTTGTTTTGTCTTGTTTGTTATGATGAATAGAAACAAATGCTTGCTTGAATTTAAAAATACATAACAAAACCCCTGTTAAGATCATTTGAAGACTGATATATTGAGAAACATATCAGCTTTCATCATCACAGCCAAGTTTTATAAAATATGAATCCAAATAGCTATATTCATTGAAAACACAATGGTACCAACATTTTCATAAAAGGGAGCACATGCAGAATCTACAAATATGTTCAGTTTGGTTTAAAAAGAGAAAACATAGTATTGAACAATATTGTTTTGTTATGTATTATTTGCAGACATAGATGAATGCACAGATAACCCAGGGATCTGTCTACATGGTCGATGTGTTAACATCCCTGGGAGCTATCGTTGTCTTTGTGATCCCGGATATATTCTTGGGCCAGATGAACAGTTTTGTGTTGGTAAGCAACACTTTTAAATGTACATATTTATTTATATTTGTGCTCTATAAGTAAAAATTTAAATTATAAATTCAAATAGTTCATTATTTATTACTAATATATAGTAAATGGAAAATTTTATACAATATGTTGTTATACTTAATTTAAGTTGATATTAAAAATTACATACATTCTTCCTCTCTCATAATTCCACCCTCACTTATCACCAAGAAATTTCAATGTATGGATTTCCATGATACATTTTCTTTGTATTTACTGCCATCATAAGGTGAGCTCCCATACAAAAAGCATATAAACAATATAATTTCTCTTTGATATACCACTAGTGGCACACTTAACTAATTATGTAATTACATACTGTAGTTACATTAAAACACAACAACATGGGTTAAAATTAAAGAACATACCTATTTAGGTTTATATCTTATTGCTAATAAAAATAAAGTAATATGCACCCATAATCTGGTCAAGATATTCTGCATTTACACAAATGCATAGTTTAATCTTAAAATTGCATCTGGAAAAAAAGGTGTGTGTTTCAGTTGATCAAAAGTAGGAAATATGAGAGCACACTTAAAATAATACTATATCCAGCCAACAAAACGTAGTAAATTATTTCACCAGTACATAGGGTGTTCTTGTCAAATTATGAGCTGTTGTAGATATTTTATCTGCTAGAGCAATTAACTAAGTTAACTAAGTTAATTGCTCTAGCAGATAAAATATCTACAACAGCTCATAGCCTTTCCCCCAAAGGCTGCCTGGAAGTGTCACCTGTTTTAACTACAGTAGTGTGTTGTCTGTCTGTCAGTCAGTCAGTAGACACTAGAATGATGACATATAAGAGATGCTGAACATTGCAATTTGTACTGTCATGATTTCAGTAAATGTGTACATGCCATGAATCACTAGAAGAATTATGTACTCTGTAGGCTACAACACAGCATGACATATGAATTTCAAAATAAATGAATAAAAATATTGTTACTCTTAATTTTGGTTTTATTTACTCTTGAAATGGAACACTTTTGGGGACCCTACAGAAGTACATCTAGTATTATATGTACATACATAAGTACTTTTTATATAAATAGTGTCTATATGCAAATCCTCCTTAAACTTGTACCCTCAGTATACATTCAATGAAATTATGATACCTAGGTTGGTGTTATAAGGAAGGAGGGCTGTATTACAATTCTCTAGTCCTTACTACACATTCCATTAAAATAGAATTGAAATTCATAACATAAGGATGTTATGTCTGTTATTGTTTTATGTGTAAACCAATTAAATTATTTTTCATTTCAAAATATCATTATGTATCTCATATAGAGAATGTTAAGAAATCTATGCTGGTCTTTAGATATTTTACTTGAATGACAAACTTCTAACATTTGAGATCCTATTATTAAAATAGAAACCTTTGAATTTTATTAATGTATGAAAAATCAATTTTTTTTTTACTCTTAATAAGAAACCAAACTGAGATTCTCAACACTAATAGAGAATTTTTATTCTGCAGCAATGATAAAATTATCAACTAACTGAAGTGATTTTGTCTGATACTTGTTTTATCATGTAATAGATAAGAATGAGTGTGCACAAACAGGGATGTGTACAAATGGTAGATGTGTTAACGCTGATGGTAGCTTCAGGTGTCTATGTGATCCTGGATTTACCTTGTCACCAGATGGCCACATATGTGTTGGTAAGTTTGTCTCTGTAAGCTAATAATGAATGAAGATATTCATAATTTAACACTTGCTAACATGTGAATCATACTATTTAAAATCATAAACTAAAACTTTATTTTAACATTTAGGTAAAGTTTAAAGGTAATTTATTATTTCCTAGTTTGTGTTAATAAAGTGTCAACATTCAAGAATAAATACAGTATATGAGTAGTAAAAGAATACATTACAAAATGAAAAACATGCTAAACAGATTAAATAAAATGTTTTAAAGTGAATATACAGTGGTTCAGTCCATCATACGAAAATTATCTTTGAATCTCATCACATCATCATTGTCCATGTAAACACATTTTCTCATGCTCTATCTGACCACAATAACCTTGCAGTGTAGTTTTCATTGCAAAATACTCCATCATAAGGCTGTCATGTTTGTAACACACCCCTCATCCTTTAAGCTTTCCATAAGCTGCTTAATGTGTGATAATGACAGTTTCCCAGTACATGTTTCAACAATATGAGTACACAGAAATCCATAAGCACTGCATCTGGTGACTTGGCTGGTATGTTTGGTATGGAAAAACATGAATATCCATTTCATTTTCCAACTGCATGAAGTAATGTGACAGTTGAACTGATATGTCATAGAAGCAGCTTGCCCACATGTAACTTGTGTCACTTTTCCAGATGGAGATCATTTTTGATTATGTTTCATACTGTAGCCTTGGACATGTGATCAGCTTTTGCCACTGATTTTTGTATTCATGAATTCTCAACTGTTACAAAATGCCACACTTTGCTTCCCATGGATGGGGTATGAATTGTTGTAGGATTCTGCCTTGAGAGTCCTGGTGCCCTAGGTTCATCCAAAGTTCGTTTTCCAATGCCATTAAAGAAGAGGGATTATCCTCATCTTGGAAATTCTAGATCTCCAATCTAAACACATTATTATGATCTAAGTGTATTAATAGTTTGCATCAGAAAGGACTTTTACATATCCTTCTCAAAGTGATAACTGTTTGGTAGCACCACATTACCTACAAAATGCCAAACAAGGTCAAAATGTAGTTTTGATACATGTCATTCCACCACCACTTTATATTGGCTATGGTTGTCACATGACTTACTTATTTGTCTATTCAAATTCATTTTAATATAAAACACCCCACCTTCTGTCGAACCTTTTCCATGAATTATATTAGAAATTGAGTGTGACATCTTTTCTACCCTAAATAATGATGATCTGCTGTTAAGGTAATACATCAAATACCAGAACATTATTACAGAGAAAGTAAGAAATCTTCTAATTGAAACAGACATCTATCTACTGTCACTTACAGTTGGTATCAATAAGTTCAGCAGCACAAAAAAGATGGGGACAGAAATGACACCAGTATGTTTTGATACATAAAACAGTATGACACTTTCAAACCAGGAGCATAAGGATAAATCTTTGACAGTTAAAACTAATGTTAATTTTTGTAGACATTTGTCATATAAGAACGTGTAAACGTAAAAACACAGTTTAATCATTATTTGCATAAAATGATAATTTGTAATAGTGACAAAAAATGAGATTATCAAACCATATATAGATATATAATTCTCCTCTTTCGTTTTTTTTTAGATTAGAAATATTTCTTATCTCACTTATCAAATACTTGAGGAGTTAAGTATATATTAGCTAGAAGTTAAATAACTTCATTTCAAAAAATCAGTTATACTAATATATTTAATGCTGGTTTTGTAATATAACTCAGTTGTATCTTACAGATACTAAAGGTGATATTTGAATGAAAAAATTAATTATTTTGAATTAACAATCAAGTAAACTAGAATAGATATTTAGAAAATATCAGTAAAAACTGGGTAAAAAGAGTGTGTATCTCCTGTTCTGTGTGTACGAAGTCATAAGAAATTATGCCTTAAGTTGTTTAAGTATATTATATTTCAATAAATGATAGATGTGATAAGATATATTTAAAGATACTTTTTCTTTTTAGTTTTTTACTCCATACACTACTGTGTTTCAAAGATAATTTTTTTAGTAGAATTTTATGTAATAGTTACAATCATTTCAGGGTGAAAAAAAGTGTAATTTTGCTGCAAACATTTCTTGTCAATAAACAGTGCTAGATCTCGAGTTTTAATCACTAGAGACCAACTTGGTCAACAGGTATTATATATATTGAAGGAATATTAATGTATTTGATGGCTCTAGAAGTAGTTATCCTATAAAACTTCGCAGTTGGTCCTTCTTCATAGCCACTATTCAGCAGTTGATTTATGGAGAAACGTTTTTCAGAACTAATGATGATGTACATAATTAGTATTGTGGTCATGGATAAGAGTGATTTTATTGTCTAATTTAGATGTGAATGAATGCACAACAAAGCCTGAAGTGTGTGGATTGGGCAGATGTATCAATACTCAAGGAAGTTATGAGTGCATCTGTCTGGATGGACAGACCTTAGGTGGAGGACAAGTGTGTTTTGGTAAAAATTACGTATTTGATAACCTTTATATTGTAAATTATTATTTTTAGAGAAAAGGACCAGATTTCATTATTATTGCTAATTTTCTTAATATACTGTTAATTTCGATGATAAACTTTAGCCATACTCTGGCACACATATTAACAACATAAATGTACATGCAATTTCATCTCAAACTATTCATGAAAAAGCTATTAAATTCACAGATAGACTATTTAAAAAAAAAATTCTATAAGATAATGGTTGCCAATGTATAAAAGTCATTAAAAAAATTTCTAACTTCATCTTTTGCAAATATATCATACAAACTTATGTGGCCAACATTAGTTTAAGTATAATATATCTATGATGTATAGACAAAATAACCTAATGATTAATTTTTAATTAATTATTATAAGTCACTAGACCTGAGTTTCTCATGTTAAAAAATAATGGCCTATTACAAAATCTGTGTGTGGTACATAATATATCTATGTTGGTATTCAAAGGGTTAACAGAAGGTAAGAAAGCCAACTTTGGTCATCAAGTTTGTTTGGTTTTTTCACATTGGAGACTACACTTTTTATCAGTTTGTCTTTCTAGACAGATCTGCCTGTCTTCTTTTCCTCCCAAAAATTGTATTTGCAAGTATTTTGTTTTATATGCTTGATTAATTTGTTTAATGGTTTTGTTTGCTGATTTTTCAGTGACAAAGGATAACCTAAACTACTTATTTTCTTTCAGACAATCGCCGTGATTACTGTTACTCTGTCTATAGAGATGGAGAATGCAGTGAACCTTCCAAGATGCTTGTAACTAAGTCATCTTGCTGCTGTGCTGTTTCAGTAATGAACTCTGTCAGTCCAGCGTGGGGAACACCTTGTACTCCTTGTCCTCATCCTGGAAGTGTAGATTTCAGTAAGCTTTGTACTCCAACACATAATGGACATTTTGGAGAAGGTAAAAAATTTTAAATATTATTTAGGAAATAAAGATTAAGCAGTTTTCTTTTTGTCTTGTATTAGTTTTCTTCTTAAGGGAGTTATAAAACTAAAAAGATATCCTGAATTTTATCTATCTAATAGGAAACCATTAAGTGTATAATACTTGAAAAATATATGTAATGATAACTGTAGATTTTCATGAAAAACAGATTGAATAAGAAAATATTAGAATTTGTTTGTCAGTATTACTAATGACACCAATATTAACTTCAGACATCAATGAATGTATGGTATACCCAAATATCTGTCCAAATGGAGCATGTGAGGACTTGAAGGGAAGTTACAGGTGTGTTTGTAACCCAGGATATGAAGTGGACTCCACAGGAAAAGTATGCTCAGGTATTCAATCAAAGTCTTGTTCTATTACTGTACATATGAATGACTTATTCTGTTTTATGGAATATGCTCAATTGTTGTAGTTTACTACAAATATTTTCTTTGACAATACTCTTTGATTAAATAATAATAATAACAAAAAGTCACTTAATATTAAATGAACATAGAACTTCAGTTATAACTCTCTTGATTTTTCTGATGTTTTTTTTGGCATTTACTTACAGTATTTGCATATGTGAATGTACCATTTCAGGGATCGAAATATTAGATTCCCATATTCCTGAGGAATTTAAATTTGCTTGATGAATTTCATCTTTTTAGTTGGCTTTCCTGATCAGGAATGCATGGTCCATCCGTATTCCTTTAGTTCTGACCAATGAAAGTGAACATATTGCATGGATTAAATAAAAAACAGTTCACGAGGAAATGCAACTTTACATGAGGGAATGTAATCTTCCTAATAGCTTTCTCACAAGTGAATGTAATTTTATTTTATTATTTCTATCCCTGCTTTTAAATGTCATGTTTTATGTATAAACAAGTTACTTTCTAAAAGTATTAGTTTCTGTTATCAAGTCTTGCTTTTTCAATTTCTGCACACAAAAAGTGATACTTGAAAGAATTTCAAATCTGTAGTGTAATAATTCTAAAAAATAAACAAACCTTATGTTTATAGTATGCATCAATTGAAAGTAAAAATTCTGATAAACAAAAAAAAAGTTTATGTGACATGGTTTTGTCTGATGTTGCAGTGCCTGAGAAACTGATCAATTTTTTCTACTTGACCTTATAGTTGTTCAAAATGTGCGCCATTGATATAGTATAATGTCACAACAGAATCACTTCCACAAATTCTTGCAAAGTTAATCACATTCTAACCAATTATCAATACAAAAGAAAAAGAGATAGTTAATGAAACACAGATATATCATAGAAAACTCAGAGTAAGGATTGGACCTAGAAATAATATGATAGTGTGTAACTTTTGTGTCACACTAGTTGTTGACAAGCAGCTACAGTTTAATGTATTTGTCATAAGAGAAATTGCAAATGAAATGACTGTAGTAAAGAAATTAAAGCTAATCCTCAAGACCTACTGTAACAGCTTGTTAATAGCAAAATTAAAACTATAGTTACTTAAGTATTATGCTACTTTTAAATAAGAGTTTCACAAAATGTTCATGGTAGAAATTTAGTGATGATATTCCTGAAACACTATGTTGCACATGTGCATCCGACTGACCTCCACTGTTTAGGACTAATTGCTACAGTTCTTTAAAAAGCTGGAAGGTATTGGTGTGTTGTTTACAAACATTTTAATTATCATGTCATCATCTGTTTTAAATATATTTTTAATTTGAAGGAATACAAATATATTATCTGACTTGGATTAGAAAAAAGAATTTTTGTTTTACAGTAGTTATAATTGTAATATAATCATTATATACTTCTTTACTCAGATCAACTTTCTTGAAAAAGTTAGTAAATAGAGCATGTTTAGTATTTTACAAACCATTGTTAAATATTTCACATTTATATATAAATCATTGTTTCAGATGTCAATGAATGTGCTGTCAACCTCCTCCTGTGTGATAATGGTCAGTGTCGAAACACCCCAGGAAGCTTTCAGTGTACTTGTCCTACAGGATATCGACATAATACACAAACTAATTCTTGTGAAGGTAAGGCTGTTGACAAGGTACACATTCCGATATTTAATATTAAATTAATGCAGTGTATACAAAACACACAATACATTAATGTCATAGTATGGATGTGAATATATATATATATATATATATATATAATTAATTTTTGTAAATTTAACTTTGTAGGTACAATACATAGACTAATTCTTTTGGCAATAATGTTGTAGATGCAATATATGGGCTAGTTTTTGTGATAATGAGGTCATATATGCAGTAAACAGGCTAATGTTTGTGACTGTATGGTCTTAAATGCAATACACAGGCAAATTCTTTGTAACAGTAAAGTTGTAGATGTAATACATAAGTATTTAAATGTAGTGCTGTATATCAAAAATTACCAATGTATGTAAAAGTGAAGCTATAGATATAATATGTAAGTGACTTTGAAAATTTGAGACTGGATATAATGCGTAAATTATATATGTTATAAATGTTGCCCAACGTGATAGTAGGCTGTGAATATAATACACAGGCATTTAAAAGTAATGCTGTGGATAAAAAAAACTTATTCATGTGAAAGTGAAGCTATACATACAATATGTAAATAAATATTGAAACTTTAAGACTAGTTACAGTATGCAAACTATATCTGTTATGGATGAACTACAATGTTAGATTAAGCTGTGAATGTAATATCTTGAAGTAAGCCTATTCATTTTGTTAGTACAATGCAAGTCAAGACATTAAAAATTAAATGATATATACAAGAATTTTAGGAGACCCAGGTAGTCCAATTTTAAATTTTACAGGAAACCTAATAGAGAAGAAAGCTGGAACTTAATAATACCACTTATTGTTTTAATAGTTTTTATTGTACAATGAAATATGAACAATTTAATACTTCATTTAATTGCTACAGATATTGATGAGTGCAGAGAGCCAGGCCAGAAGCGTTGTATTGGTGGAGTTTGTTCTAATACAGTAGGAAGCTATCGATGCGAGTGTGAACCAGGAACTATTCTAGATTCCTCGCGAAACATTTGTATAGGTAAAGTTATGTAGTTGATACCTTTAGTACATGAATATGCTCCTTGTATGTATTTAAATGTTACATAATTTTAAAACAGGATCAGGCATTCTTTGTTAAAAATATATGAAAAGTTTGTTTTTCTGGGAGTATTTAGAAAACCACAGTGTAAGTTTATTTGTATCCATATAAACATTTGGATAAATAGTTTTCCTCTGACTTCAACATTCTTTCAGGACTTGATCTCTCGGGTATGTTCCTTTCTTTCTTATTCATCTCTGTCTTATGATTCCTCACATTCTTTGCTTCAGGAATGTAATCTCTCTATTATTTAGTCTTTCCTCCCATACCTGACATTTGGGTTCATGCTGACTCCTTCCTTGAACAACTTCATAGCCTCACCATATGCTTTTCCTTCCTCACTTTTCTCATTCTCTTGTACTAGCTTACAGTCATTCTTCCTTTCTTTTTCTTCATCGTGCTCTAGATGAGTTTTCAGGGAGGTTCATTCCCTTCTTTTTACCACTGTGGCCCATACTACTTATTTTACCTTATCCCTATTTACTTAGTTTTCTGCTGTTGTGACTTATTAGGTAGGGATGCCCTCCTTACTAATGTATGCCTACCACTTCCTATCTGCATGGTCTTTGCCAGGCTCCCTTTCTTCGCCTTGACTCCTTTGGTGATGTTCCTGACTCAGTGAAGATTCAGGCAGAGGTGGCCTGACACCAGTCCTCATTATATTCTCTGGTTTCTTGCTTCTCATAGCCTCTCCTTTCAACTCCTGTTCCTTGATCTGGTCAGTCTACTCCTCACCTTCCTATTCTGTCTTCTAGACCTTCCTCCCTTTCCCATCAACCCATTGCCTGCCATTGGGTCTGTCACATCTCGTCAGTGACTTTGGTCATGGTTTTTCTACCAACAGATGGGTTCCTCAAATCTTCACTCTCTATCTCTCCAATTCTCTTCTCCATCTCTATCTCTCCTTTTCATACTTCCTTTTCTCCTCCCTCTGATTCTGTCTATCTTCAACATCTCAATGAGGCAGTATTGGGTCTTTTGGACAATCATGCCATCGAGAGTGGTTTGTTACTGTCGTCTTTTTTTGTGGTTTCCAATAAGACCAGAGACCAGTCAATTACCAAATGCATGATATCTCTTAACCATTTTCTGGTTGTTCCACGTTTCTGGATGGAGAATTTATTTTTACTCTAGTGGTCCTTTTTACCTGGACTGTGGATGACCAAGGTCAACATTCCAGATGCCTTCTTCCACATCTCAATTCATCCATAGGAATTGTGTCTTCCAGCTCCATGCTCTTCTCTTTTACATGGAGTCAGCTTCTTACGTCTTCAACTGAATTATGAGGATCATTACTTGCCACCTTCATGGCCTGGGACTGAAATTGCTTTTCTGCATGGATGATTTGCTCATATTAACTAATTCCCAGGAGGTATCCTCTTCTCATACATCTCTTTCTCTGCAGGTGGCTGTTTGGTTGGGGTATTTTGTCAAGATATCCAAATCCTTTTTATACCCACTTAGTATTTGGTACATTTGGGGATCTTTTTAACTCTGAGCTCAGCCCTCTTCCCTTCACCCATGAGCTTTGGAGAGTCTAGTCACCAAAATTCACGATTCTCCATCTCATCCTGCATGAGAGGTTTTTTTTGCTTTGGAGGATTCTGGTTTTCCTGCAATCCCTTATTCTTTTGGGATGTGCACACATGCTCCTTCTCCAGTGGATATTGTGGGACTAATGGATACCTTCTTGGGATTCACTATCCTCAATTGTGAACCTCCCCTCTCATCTACACAAGAAAATGTTATGGTAGCTGAATCGTGCCAATACTGCCTCCAGAGTTCCCATACCATCTGCCAGACCAGATCTCCATTTCTTCACTGATGTTTCTATTTCCTGCCCCTATTGGTGGATTACTTGGTCGTGATTCACTCCAACAATTCCATGGTCAATTTACATCAACCATCAAGGGGACATACATATGTAGGATGTCAGGGTTTTAATATGTGGGTTGGGATTCTTCTACAGTAGGTGTCTGTGACTTGTTGGTGATAAATTTGAACAATAAATGGGCAGCACACAATCCACTTGTTTTAAAATAACATATTCAAAACAAGTCAAATATATGTACAAAAAATTCTTTACACTGTAGGATATCACAATTGTATCTAAAACTCTAAATAATTCTCTTTTCCTGTCAAAAGTCCACACAGGCTGATTCAATCACTTTAGGATTCAACTGACACGAATTATTTTCTCTACTCTTGTCACAATCGTATCAGTGAATAATTCATTTATGTTACCCTGTGGGTTATCATAGTTGTATGCTGATCTTTAAAAATTGTCTCGTTGTCACACTGGAAGGTTTAGTTACTTTAGAACACCCGTTGATGAGACAAATTATTCCCCTTATTTTTGTTAAACTTTGAAACTCACTTTAAGATATCACCCGTTAAGGCTAATCACTCACATGCTGAGTAACTTCAAGTTTTCTAACTTTCAAATTTTCTGACTGATCTTCACTTGGTCGCCTATACTTATACATTTTACAACTGAGACCAAGAACTTTTTTCAAACTAGGAAATGCTGTGATGTAACATTACTCACATAGTGAGAAAAACTTAGAGATTTTGAGAAAGATGACATCAGCAATACTACAACAATTGAACTACACGCACAATGTAAGATTCTTACTGAGTTATGTAACAAAATTTGTCATAACTATCACTTTTAAAATAATCAACTTTTAACACTTTTTATAAAAACTAAATATCTGTTATATACTAAATCATCACAACAAACCAAATGATAACTATTAAGCTAAACACTCTTGTATATCCAAAATAGGAAATAATATTTAAATACACAACAAAAGTAACTTGATCAGTGTTTTGATTTTATGAACACAGCACCAACCAAGTTAGAATGTACTTTTGATGTTGTGTTAATAACAATGAATCACTTTATCTGAAACGTATATGAAATATATATGTAGTAAATATAAAAGTACAACTGACTAACCAACAAAATTTTAAACTTTAAGTCATATTAAGAGTAAAAAACAAAAATGATGTTTTTTGGCACAATGAAATAGAAGTATTTGATAAGAATTAAGTCAGTAGCCCTGATGATGGTAACTGTATTACTGAAACTAGTCAGCTGAAATTTTTAATAAAGATTTTATCTTTCATTTTGCCAAAGAATTCGTTTTGTTTTTTACTCTTAATATAGTAGCAAAATATGCCTGAAAAATTATAAAAGTTTGTAAAATCACTTTACAAAGCATCTTTTAACAGACTTTCCCAACACTTTTCAAAGACTAATAGACAATTTTGACCATCTCCTTTGAAAAGAGCTGCAACATTAGTCAACTTCCAATCTTCTGGTGCCTGCCCACTATTCATGGGCTTAGAAAATATAGTAACAAGTGGCTCACACATTCAATATTTAACCCTCTTCAAAACCTTTGGAAAAATTTTATCTGGGCCAGGAGCTGTATCATTCTTTAAACTTCCCAAATTTTTCTTAACAAGCTCAAAATTAATGTGATCATCTTGTTCAGTCTTGTTTCTATTTAGATTCTATTCTATTGTTCAAGATGAGGAATATTGCTTTAATCTCACTAGTAAAAACTGAAGAAAAGGTATAATTTAATAACCAAGCCATCCCATAATCTTCCCATCTTAGCCTTCTTCTATCATCCCTCAAAGAACTTACATTTTGCTTATGCTTCATGTATTTAAAAAGTCCTCACTATTAATTTTTACAGTTTCAACCAACCTTTTTTCTTGTAGTTTTGATTTCCTGATTTCTCATTTGTCCAACTCACTTGATCTCCTATAATCTTCCCAAATTTGAAAATCATTTCATTTACATCACATTTTAGCTCTTCATGCTTATTTTTATACTTTATCATTTGGATGTTTCTATTCATATAAGTTTATTGTCATAGCAATATGACAGTTTTTACAGTGGTTAGCAATATGTTTTGTGTATAATATTGAAAACTGTATTTCATAAAAATCTCTTATCTTTATTTTTTCACAATCACTTGTATATTATCTGACAGATAACAGAAGAAGCTCCTGTTGGTTAAAGCTCCGAAATGGGCACTGTGAGAATGATCTAAAGGAACCTATGCTGAAGTCTGAATGTTGTGCTACAGTTGGAAAAGCTTGGGGTAGTCCATGTAAAAAGTGTTCTGATGAAGGTAAGTTTCTTTAGTTTTTACTAGCATCTAGAGTAAGCTTCAAATAACAAAAATACGAGTGTTAAAAATTTATATTCATAGTCCACACAGCTTTTCCTCAGATAGTAAGTGCAGCATCAACAATTGTAATGTATAAAAGGAAATCTTATCATATTTTTTTTTACCAGCATGTAATTCAAAAGGCTTTTGTTTTAACCTTAATACCAAGTCAAAAATTTTTTTCCAGCTGTGAACTGACAGTTTCTTTTCAACAGAAAAAAATTGCATTTATAACATTCTCAAATTTGACAGAATAAATGTCTTTCTATTTAGAAATTGTGTGCTGAAATGTAAGACATTTTGCTCAGAATTATTCATAGTTTAGTGTTTAATGTATGTTGTAAGTATTTTCAGTAAAAAATGTTTACCCACTACATTTCAACTTTAACATGCGTATTCTGAATACATTGCTCAAAATAATTACACTGTCTGGAGGTAAATTGCATGTTGCCAAGCGTCTTTGTAGAGTGACTCGTATGTGTCCAATCAAATTTAAGTGTGGTGAGCATGCTGGCCAGTCCATTTTCTCTGCTATCCTTTTTCAAGAAACTACTAAACAGTTCAGCACCATAATGGTGCATGTTGTCATCCACCAGAAAAACATTCTGACCATCTGTACACAGCATGGTCACAAGTAACTGGACACCACCTTTTCAGCAAAAATGAAATTTTTCAGTCATATTCACATGAATTGATATATTTATAATTTAATTAATATCTAGTAGATTTTCCTTTCGCTTTGTGGAGTTCATTGATCCTTTGGGGCATCGTGAGAATCATCTCATCAGTTTTAGATTGTGGGATTTTCGCCCACTCTTGCTTCAAAACTTGGAGTAGATCGCTCTTCGAAGTTGGTTTTTTGGTTGTTTCTTGACTTGCCGGTCAAGTATGGCCCAGAGGTTTTCGATGGGGTTCATGTCAGGAGATTGGCTCGGCCAGGGCAACTTCTGGATACCATTTTCTTCCTGCCACTTTTGGGTGTTTCTAGCAGTGTGACACGGTGCTCCATCTTCCTGGAACAATGTTGTGTTCTTGTCCACGAAACCCGAGGAATAAAGTGACAAGAGTCTTTCCTCTAATATTTCGACGTATTTCCCAAAACTTGTGTTGCCAACGCACTCCACTAAGCTCGATCTCCCACCAACCCAAACAGCTCCCCAAACCATCACGCTGAAATCACCATGCTTCACAGTTGGCTGCAATCAGTTGAGCCAAAACTCTTGGTGAGGCATTCTCCAGACCCATATCCTTCCACTGTCCAAGAATTGAGCGAATCTTGATTCGTCTGAGAACAATACGGTCTTCCAAAAGTCCAGAGGCTTGGTCATCATATTACTTGCCCACTTCTTTCGTCTGACTATGTTGGCAGGTCTTAATAAGGGCTTCTGTCTAGCTGCTCTGCAACAATAACCTAATCTGTGGAGAATCCGTTGAACAAATTTCGGGCTCATCCAACCAACTTTGGCCACTTCTGCAGTCGTTAATCTGGAATCCATTTCGATGCTCCTCTTGACAGCCCTTTTTGTCCTCTCCGATGGACCAGGACTACCCAGACGCTGCTCAGTTGTTTCCTTGCCATGTTTCCTGAACTGCACGATGATTCTATTGACTGTCGAAAGCGGGATTTCCA
>NW_013673553.1:0-1143 GCF_000517525.1 Limulus polyphemus
TAGACTTAATCTACACACAAGTATTACCATAATGTTTCCATCTTTACACTGCTGGTGTGATTTAATCTATACACAAGTATTACCAGTAATGTTTTCATCTTTACACTGCTGGTAGACTTAATCTACACATAAGTATTACCTGCAGTGTTTCCATCTTTACACAGCTGGAGTATTACCACTAATGTTTTTTTTTGGACAACATTTGTTTCATTGCTAATTTTGGTGGTAATCTTAAACTAAAATGGCTTTCTGTTACCATATTTTCTTACATTTACCAAATTCCTATGGTTAACAAAGACATTAACTGTTTAGTAATATGACACTAATAAGGAACGTGTTTTTGAAGATTCTTGTAGAAAACAATAAACATTAGGCCTGAAATAGATATGGACTTGATTGGTAAAAATTTTGTCAAACAAGAACTTGCAGAGAGACAATTCTTCTAATTTATGGTGTTTCAAACACTTACACTTCATAGTATTATATTACAATCACATGAAATAAGCAGAAAGACATAACACTATTTTCTGTTTTTTCTCTGCTAATTATTTTTCACTTATCACACTTTCAACTTTGTGTTTGTTAAGCATAACATAATTCTATCTAACAAACTTTAACATATAAAAGTACCTCAGCAGCTTTAAAATAAACCTGGTCATTTCTAGTTACTTACATCTATTTCTGTTGTCAGTCGATTAGCAACGCTAACCATGTTGTTTTTGATCTGGAGTCACTTAAAACCTTTTAAAAGAATAGAAATATTAATCTCGTACAGATATACAAATACAAGTTAATTTAACTACAAGTAAAAATGACGTATCACAAAAAATGCACACGGTAGGACTAGGATTAATATTAACATTCAAGTTACTTAGCCTTACCGATAATTTATACTTTAACTTAATACTATTATTTTTACAGTATTAATATTTCTGACAATATTTACTGAATTTAATTCATAATAACGTATCATGTCAGTAACCAGCAGATAAAAATAAAATCTAACATGACACTTAAGTTAAACTTAAAAACAAAAACATCAGAGAAGAACAAGTACAAGTTCTGTAAATGAGTGATGTTTACAATTTAGCCTAACTCAAATCACACTCGAAGAGTCATAGTAAAAAAAAAAAAAAAAAAAAA
>NW_013673553.1:1588-4053 GCF_000517525.1 Limulus polyphemus
TATATATATATATATAAAATAAATAATGTGGAAAAACAATGTTTTATTTATTAGTTTTAAACGCACCATAAGTGTTCATTTTCCATTAGTCTCACCCTGCACATTAGGCTAAATATTTTGACCCTTATTTAAAACCAAGATTATATATTCAATATTATCAAATATAAAAATCAACCCGGTAAAGTGTGTAATTAATTTGTTCTTTCAATATTCTTGTTGATTTTTCGTATCCAAAGTTTGGTACGCTAACAACAAGTCTTACCTACAAAGATAGAATGAATTGTTTCACCAGTTGTGTTTTGTTAGTAATTGTTTGTTTGTTTGTAATGTCATGGCCAGGTGGTTAGGGCGCTCGACTCGCAATCTATGGGTCGCGAGTTCGAATCCCTGTCACACCAAACATGCTAGCCCTTTCAGCCGTGGGGGCGTTATAATGTGACAGTCAATCCCACTATTCGTTGGTAAAAAGAGTTGCCCAAGAAATGGCGGTGGGTGGTGATGACTAGCTGCCTTCCCTCTAGTCTTACACTGCTAAATTAGGGACGGCTAGTGCTGATAACTCTCGTGTAGCTTTGCGCGAAATCCACAACAAACAAACAAACACAATTGGGTATCTGTGCTCTGCCCACCACGGTATCGAAACCCGGATTCTAGCGTTGCAAGTCCTCAGACATACCACTGTGCCATTGGGGAGGAGGCACCAGTTGGGTACTCTCGCTGTAAAACCAATAATAGTTAGTTTAGTCCTAAATCCACATATTATGGTAAGAATGCAAAATAATCTTTATAATATAAATTAAATACAAAATATTCTAACCATTCTGCTGATGATAGGAGCATTATTATAACAGTTCTTTGCTAAGACGAATTAGGCTGTGACCACTGGTGAGAATCGAGCCCCAAATTTTGGCGTTATAATTGCGTAAATTTACCGCTAAACTAGAGTATATATTGAATAGAGTTGTTTAAATAAGCATATCTTACTTATTTACGTCGTATATTCAATTGCTAATAACAATCAAAACGCTTAAATCAAATTCTGTAATATGATGATAAATAACGCCCGATAATCAGTATAACAATTCGTTAGAAAAAACTGAAACGTTATTCGTGGATTTTTCTTCTTCAATTGTTTTTGGCCACTTAAAAAAAAAAAGAAAAAGGTTTTTAAAACTGCACGTATTAGCTAGTTTATTTTGATTTTTCACATCACTCTTCCGAATATACCTGTGGGTCAGCGGTAATGTTCAAATCCGAGGTTTGATTCCCGGCGGTGGACAGATTGCAGATAGCCCATTATATAGCCTTGTGCGCTAAAAACAGCCCTTTTTTATTTCGATATTATTAATTTTCGTAAATTTCACTCAAATTTACCAAAAACTTACTTAAAACAATAATTGTCAATAGTAAATGTTTAGTCTTCAAGTGTGTAAGCTTTTACTCTAATTAGATTTCAAAATTAAACGAAAAACAATTTGCTTTCTCAATAAGTTGATAATTAGGACTATATCACAGAAGAGATAATCTTAATTTATTTTTAATCATGAACTGGGGATCTAGATTTATTTTTATCGTACTAGCAAACCTGCCTCACGAGTCTTACTCAAAAAATATCTTAAACAGTTCTGAAAACAATACAATTTTTAGGTTTTGTTTTTAAATAACTTGTTTATGCTTATCAAATGGTACGATTTAGAAAATAGAAAATTCGAGATTGTTTAAATTTCAACTTCTCTCTCTCCCCCCTCCCACACTTCTTTTATTTATTTGTTACACCATTACAATAAGTAGGCTTAACTGGGGATCTAGCAGTTTCCTGTCATGGAATGAATAGTCGTAAACTTACCTCGTAACTTTTCGAGTTCCTTTCGAACTAAGTCGCCTATTAGGACTTAAGTACTCTTTCAAAATGGGTTTTATTGTTTCAAGAGGGATATTGATCACCGCAATTACAGTTATATCCAGGAAACTAAAGCTCAAGTTCGGAATTTATGTTCCGAGTTTGTAGGAACGGTTAGAAACCTATCAAACAACATTTTACTTTTACAACGCGTTCGAATTATTTCCCCCCCTTTCGCGATATCAGAATTTAGCGTTTTACTATTAGGCCTTTATTTAATGACAATGTTGATGCATCTTCAAAGAAACATTCAATATATTTATTTGAGCAATAATTTGTTTATTTATCTAGTCAATGCTTTATGCAAACGGATAGCTTATTCCGTCAAGTCAGAAACCTCTATGCTTCAGGATAGTCATTATTAACTTTGGAACCAGGTGGCACTGCGCACCACTTCAAGGGGATCTAGAACTCAAGACCCCCGAATCCGCCTTAACCACTAGGCCAAACTCGGACTCTTAAAGTATAGATGATGTCACTGAGAGAAGAACAAAATATATATAAATATGTTGTTCGGGTCCGAAGCAAATAACAACAAAATTAATATTTTTTAAAGGGCTTGGTT
>NW_013673553.1:4891-13604 GCF_000517525.1 Limulus polyphemus
CTTTGCGCAAAATTCATAACAAACAAACAAACATACCGCCGTGTGCCACTGGGTGTGTGTGTGTGTGTGTGTGCTGTCTATAGGAAGACTGGCGCTGTTTGTAGTAAATTATAGTGATAATTAATGTACTGTGGTGGTTCATTGACTTGCACCAAACTTTTCATCAGGTTTAATTAAGATCGTTAAGACAAACATTAATTTTCTGAGAGTAAGATAAAAGGTGCCCTACATCATAAATTATGTGTGTCTCGGAAAACCATTATTGCTAACTTTAATAATACGCTCAGAAAGAAACCAAAACCTAATAAACCACAAATATTTTTTTTTTTTTTCCACCAGTGATGGACTAGGAAAGACGACGTTAATACAGAAAATTTTCCTCACACGAACAAATCAAACTTTGATTCTGGTTGTCGTTTTTTTTTTTAACTTATAAAAAACGTATAAGGCTTCTTGAAGCTGAGTTTGTTTGTTACTGGGCTCGACATGATCTACTGGTTAGAGTGTCGACTGTGAATTTAAGGGTCCATGGTTTGCGTCTCGTTGCTTCAGAATAGCGCTCCGCACTTTGGGGCTGTGAACACGCTATAAGAGTGACAGTCAATTCACTTTACTCGGTCAGACTAAGAATACTCCAAGAGTTGGCGGCGTATGTCGGTAACCTGTTGCCTTCCCTCTAATCAATCGGTTCAAATTTAGGTTGTCCTTATGTAACTGTGTGCGAATTTTGGCAACAGATAACTTGCCAGGCATGGCTCAGTGATTGGCTTGCCGGGCTGTGGATCAAAAAGTCCAAGGTTCAAGTCCGGTGTGATAAGCTGCTGAACACGCTCTACGCTTTCAGCTACGGGAGCATTATATTCGTGATTCGGGTAAGAGTTTACACTGTTGCGGCGGGTGCTACTAACTGCTTGCCATTGCCCTCCCTCGGGTCAGTAGCTCCAAAACAGGGATGGTTATATTCTAACCTGAGGATCTTTGACCCGACCGTTTAGCCACTGTAGAATATAAGGTGACATTCTGGTTTGAAATAGCAAAATGCATTTCTTAATAGTTAATATAGCACTATAAAACGTATAATTTATATATTTTCGAAAACAAAAATCAACAGAGCTAAATAATTTTGATTCATTCGTGACTCATTTACATGGCCGTCTTGAATATTCTGTTCAACACTCGCGCATAAATTAAGATAACGCAAGAAGAGTAAGAAATAATGAACCATTCAAAATATTCAGGGAAACCGTTGTGGATAAGATTCATGCTAAGTTTGTTAATTCCTGGATTTGGTAATGAAACAAAACGGAAGCGATGACGTTGTGTTCGGAAACTTTCGATCGAGGCACCAAAAATACGGAACTTTATTTTTCAGAAAAAGATATTTTACGGATTTTTTTTTTTAATTTGGTACACTGATAGATCTTTACAACCTACAATTATGGGTGTCATATGGTGTAAATATAAGGCGCTCAATTTTGAACAAAATTTTCGCGGACGCCTACGCAAAAAGTATCGTGAGATATCGGTCTAACATTTTTAATACAGCTCCACCTAAAAGTAGAAGTGGACCGTTGTGAGTTTTTTGTCATTAGGGTTAAAGACGACTGATTTAGAGCACCAAAACTATAAGGTGAAAGGACGTGCAGATAAATATTTATTGGTTAGGCCAAGCAAATTACGTTAGCAGTTTCTAGCGGCGTTGCCGGATTCCAAAACGCGCGTGACACCAGATAGCCATTCAAAGTTCACCGGACATAAAAGATTATTGTAAACACTGTCTACAAAAGAGTTCAATGCTATTATCACCGACATTTTCCTTCCTCCTTCATTGTCAGTACATTCTGGATCTCCTTCTTCCTCCAGAGTTCTCGAATTAATTTCAAACTTGCCTTGGTTGTTCGTGGTGAAAAATTGTCTGGCCTGCAAGAGAAACAAGAAAGATGTTAATTGTATTTAAAAATAGAAAAATTGGGCTCTCTTCCCCAGATTTTGTCTGGTGTCGCAGCTCATCCCTTTTGCCACCAGCAGCTATGAAATTTCACCAGATTTTCCAAATCTGATGGTAAATTTGACCATCTGGCAACGCTGGTTTCTAGCTCAAGTTTTTAAAAGAATCAAACGGGTGAACAGTTATTATTGATTATTCATTGCCAACTTTTCGGCACAAATTTATGAAATTATCCTAACTAACGAGCGACTAGCGTGACGTGATATTAGCTTAAGCAATTAGCATAACTAATGATGTTTGATACGGCTGTACCGAGTGCATACGGGTGATGAAAAGAAACTATTAATCTAAATTCCATGGCGTTACTATAAAGGAAGCTATTAACACTGTTTTAGAGAGGAAAAACGACCACTACATATTGTAAAGAATCTGTTTGCAATACTAAAACTAATAGTTACTGTCGAGTGTCACTTTGCTGCTCGCCGGGGATTGTTGGTGTGTATTGACAAAAAGTCATGGTATCTAAACAAAAAACAGCTTTGGTGTAACAAAAAGGTGCGGCAAAAAAAAAAGAAAGAAAAAAGGATTCATGTGTGTGACTTAAAGGAATGAAATCAAAAATTGGTGGCCATACTGGTAGCTACACTTACAGCATTGATAAGAATTTTACAGAAAATATTCAATCATTAGTTAACCAGGCCACGTATTTTGTTTTATCCACCATCATGCTCCAAGTTGAACAATAAACGCGGCCTGATTAACTAATGAATGAACATTTGCTGTCAAATTCTTATCAGTTGCAACTATGTTTTCACACCTAAAGTGTTTTTGATTAGATATATATATGGTTAGACCTAATGTTATTTTTGAAACAATAGAATTCAATAACGAAGTAAATGAAGACAATACTCGAAAGATGAAGTAATAAAGTACTATCTACTTAATTATTTGTTAACTAAAAGTTTAGGGCAATTATTTGTTAACTAGAAGTTTAGGGCAATTATTTGTTAACTAGGAGTTTAGGGCAATTATCTGTTAACTAGAAGTTTAGGGCAATTATTTGTTAACTAGAAGTTTAGGGTAATTATCTGTTAACTAGAAGTTTAGGGCAATTATTTGTTAACTAGAAGTTTAGGGTAATTATCTGTTAACTAGAAGTTTAGGGCAATTATTTGTTAACTAAAAGTTTAGGGCAATTATTTGTTAACTAGAAGTTTAGGGCCATTATTTGTTAACTAGAAGTTTAGGGCAAATATTTGTTAACTAGAGGTTAAGGGCAAGAATGTAAAGTGAACTTTTAACCCACATCTTTAGCCCTCAAATTACTGGTTTCTTTTAACTCTCAGATTACAGACACGCTTAACCCTTAAATTACTTGCACTTTTAATGGTAATTTTGTACATATTCTAGAGACACATACATAATTCTAGATACTATAACCGACAAGTTCATGGATCCACAAACAAGTTCGTTCATGAACAGTTAAGAAAAGTCGATCGGTGATATCGATCAAATCACTAACCCTAGAGATAATTCCTCTGTGTGTGTTTTACGAAAGTAAAGTCATCTTTTTAGGTTAGACCTTTGTCACAAAGTACACATGTCTACTAGTAGAAATGTCATACAGAGGCCGCTGTTGTGCAATTAAATCAAATTGAAAAAAGAAAGAAATTATATATCACAAAGGGAGGGTGAAAGTTAAATGATAAACTTATGTTTTTAATGTTAACAACGTTTTAAGCCGGGACATTCTCTCTCTCCAATGACCTTAGACTTTGTTAAAACAGAAGGTTTGATACCACAAAGGGGTATATCAAACATAGAATTTTGTTTCTTTGTGCTTTGATCACCACGGGTATCGAAATCTAACTTCCAGCATTATAAGCCTACTGAGCTACCGATAAGCCAAGCGTAGAACGTGCGAAAAGAGCATCACGCAACAGATCTAAAGAAACATTTAGGGTTTTAAATGAGTTCATTAGTTAAAAAAAAAAATTCAATCATAATGATCGACAAGTAGGGTGCTGTACAACAAACATACAAACTATGGTGACAAATAAAATATTAACTAGTGGTAATAGTAACAATAATAATAAAATAGGTGCTGGTACTTAAAGAAAAGCTACATGTGCGCGTGCGCATACAAAAGTTGAGTAAGTCACTCGGTTCAACAACGTCATTAAACAAAACCACGATATTGAAAGCGATAATAAAGTCTAATAATCAGGTAAAAAAATATATCTTTCATTACGTACGACACGTGTATCATTGAACAATTGTTGACTGGTAATGAGGGTTACATGTGATCTGTTGCCCGAAATCACCAGTCAATAATAGTATATTAGTCTTAAAGTTTAAAATTTCAAGGAACAAGCAAATTTATAAAATTTGCAAATTATTTAATCTTCAAAATAAAACTGCTCGTCATCACGTGATCACACCAATAAACTATAAAGTATGCACCTGTCTAACTTCAGCACAAAATTTGCATAGAATACTGGCGAGATTTTCGTCGTCTCAAAATTAGGGCTAAATAAATCAGCTTCTTTTCACTGTACTGCAAAAAAAAAAAAGTCAAGCATCCATGGAAACGCTCTTGACAACCGGGCAACATTGATACTTGTTGTCAAACAAATGTTTAAACAACTTTATTCAATTATGTATCAGCTGCCCAGTGTCGGCTAACAATGCGAATAATTAAATTGTGGCGGAATGCTACAAGTTCTTCAAATACCTATAGAATGATGGGTTTCTTTTTTGTGAGTGTAAAACACTTAAATACACTATTTCGATTTTCGATACCTCACTTCTACATATAAAGGCTTAGTTTGGTCTAAAGTCTCATTGGTGGTAGTGTCCAGTATCACTGATGAGGAGTGGAATTCTCCGAAACTAGTCTGGCTCACAGACACCCCCATCCCCCCAAAAAAAGAAGAATAGACCATTCCAAGTTTTTACTTGTTAAACAAATGTTTAAACAACTTCATTCAATTGATACGATTTGTTGACCAGTTTTTCAAGACAACACTTTAAATGTTTCATGTCGTGTGATAATGAAAATATACCTTGAAGCAATAATGGAGCGATTGAAATATTAAAAAGTTTGATTGTTATGTAATAATGTTATTATAAGTTTTATTTCCCCGAAAGGGGCCAAATCCCGCCATGAGGGGGGGGGCACCAGTTTTAACCACTCGCACCACTATACAGTAGTGTGTTGTCTGTTAGTCAGTCAGTAGACACTAAAAGGACGTCACATAAGGGACGCTTAATTGCAATTTGTACTGTAATGACGTCAATAAAACGTGCACTTGCCATGAATCCCGAGAAAAATTATGCACTCTGTAGGCTACAACACAGCATGACATATCAACTTCAAATGAAATAAATAAAAATGTTTGTTACTCTTATTTAGGTTTTATTTACTTATGAAACAGAACACTTTTGGAGACATCTAGTATCGTTCTCATGTTTTATTGTGATCACACGTACTACCATCTAACGTATCACGATGCTTCGCCAGCAAGGGCGCTATGCACGTTTCTTTGCTATCTCTCGTAAAAGTGGTTTTTTTAATATGACAAAAACAAACTTAGTTTATTTGCTGAATGATTGGATTTCTTGTAGATTTCAGAACATAAGTAAAAACTAACCTTAACCTTTACAACAGCTAGTAAAATTTGAAACACCGAAATTTCGGTGCATATATATGTAAGCCGATAGAGGGCGCTACAGTAAGAACCCATCTTGTTTGTTTGAAATTAAGCACAAAGCTATCTGTGCTCTGCCAACCACGGATATCGAAACCCGGTTTCTAGCGTTGTAAGTCCGCAGACATACCGCTGTGCCACTGGGGGGGGGGGGCTAACCCCTCTGAAACCACCGGTTGAATTAATCTAGTTAACGGTGGTACGTATAAGATATTTAAAACCTTTATTCACAGGATCAACTGTAAGTTTGACGATTGGATAAATTTATTATATTCGCTTCAACACAATTTATACGTTATACGATTTCAATCAGCGGCTTGTTTGTTGGTGCCACTAGGGGGCTCAATCAGCGAACCACGAGGGCTTTGCTATAAAAGCTATCTTCAACGAACGGATTTCTTTTTTTTAAAGCACGTCTATCACAAAGGTGATCAAATAAATTACACATGTAATTTTGGACCTTTCACTACTTATTCTACTAACACTTATTAGGGGGAATTACCCCGCATTTTCAGGGCTCAGGCTTGGTAGTTTGAAGCTCTATCGAGGAGTAATCGCTGCGGTTCAAGATTTTTGTTTTTCTCTCTCTCTGAGAACTCTGCATTCTTTGGAACCCAATATCTTCAAATACATATTTTTAATGCTGTAGTGGATTAATGAATCTGGTGCGTGACTTTGAAAATTCTATGTATAATATATAAGTAAAATTAGTTACTTAAAAGTTAATCATAACCAAATATTTTCGTGCCAACATGCTAAGAGCAGAAAGAAAGAACGTTAAAAAAATTCAAAGCTTTATTTATGAATTTCACACAGTTATTACATATGGTACGATCGAATGTTAAATGTACTACGTGCTTATGTTAGTTTTATTACAATTCAGCAAGCCCTTCCTTTCTGTTTTCTTCTGTTTTTATTTTTGTTCAGATGTTTCTTAAAATTTTGTTCAGGATCTGTGACTGTTCTTCGTAAAAAAAGATGTAACGGAATAACCGATTCGTGGTGTTTAATCTTTGGGACACAATTAGTGTACGCTTTACTAATCTAAGAATAGTTTCTGTGTCTATCATTTACCATCTACAGCTCTCTGTCTCTGTCATTTACCATCTACAGCTCTGTCATTTACCATCTACAGCTCTGTCACTTACCATCTACAGCTCTGTCATTTACCATCTACAGCTCTCTGTCATTTACCATCTACAGCTCTGTCATTTACCATCTACAGCTCTGTCATTTACCATCTACAGCTCTGTCTCTGCCATTTACCATCTACAGCTCTCTGTCTCTGTCAATTATCATCCGCTGCTCTGTCATTTATCATTTACAGATCTGTCTTTGTCATTTACCATTCCCACTTCTGTCTCTTTCACTTACCATCTACAGCCTTTTCTCTGTAATTTACCATCCACAGCTCTGTCATTTACCATCTACAGCTCTCTATCTCTGTTAATTACCATCCACAGCTCTCTATCTCTGTTAATTACCATCTACAGCCCTGTCTGTTTACCATCTACAGCTCTGTCTCTGTCATTTACCATCTACAGCTTTCTTTCTCTGTCAATCACCATCTACAGCTCTGTCTCTGTTATTTACCATCCACTGCTCTGTCTCTGTCATCTACCATCTACAGCTCTGTTTGTCAGTTACAATATAAACCTATATCAGTTCACATACATAGATATGTCTGACTTCAAGTCTCCTGGAAAATGTAACCTATCAGGATAACTTTTTATATAGAGAGAGTCAGTTATTTTGGATGATAAATGTGTACGTCAATTTTGGCAGCCATAGCTGCTCTACATAATTATTATATCCGAAATAAAAACACAAAGCCTAACAACAAAATAAGTATGTAACCTTCCTGATTGATTTCTGAAAATTTCATTCTTCGATTGCCCGTTTATTCTTCCTACCCTCTTGTCGTTTATTACATTTTTCAAAGATCGCGCAAAAATCCTTTTTTTTTTTTAAAGTTAGAAATTCAATTTTTTGAAATTATGAAAAATTATCGAAAGACGACATAAGCAAAAAAAAGTGTACACAATACATTTGGACTTTAAATGATATTTTTTTTCCTGCGTGTTTTATCATAAAAAACAAACAAAACATTTTACAACCTGTAGCTATGATATTTGGAACCAGCTTACTGTGCTCGATTCAAAGCTAATTCGACGGTCGTGTTTTGTCACAAACGTCCAACAGATGGCGCTACAGACATTGCGTGATCCAGACATTTAACTCTTGACAGCTTGTTTCGAGTACACGCATACAGCTTGTTGGTTTATTAAAAGTTCACACCATGTTGTTATATCTAAGTTTTCTAGAACACATAGAAATGTATTGAAAAAAACGTCGGGCTATGAAAAATCTATCCACTCAAGTTTGGTTGGCCCCCGGCATGGCCAGGTGGTTAGGGCGCTCGACTCTGAGGGTTGCGGGTTCGAATCCCCGTCACACCAAACATGCTCGCCCTTTCAGCAGTGGGTCAATCCCATTATTCTTTGGTAGCCCAAGAGTTGGCGTTAGGTGGTGATAACTAGCTGCCTTCCCCCCTAGTCTTACACTGCTAAATTAAGGACGGCTAGCTCAGATAGCCCTCGTGTAGCTTTGCGCCAAATTCAAAACAAAGAAACAAGTTTGGTCCTCACAAGATTATTCGGTGACTAGAAAGGAAACACAATGACGTAATGATGACGACATTCGACACACTAAGTGTAGTAGAGTTATTCTAAAGATGAAAAAAGACTTGGAATGTTACCCGAAAGGAAAGGCTGTTGTTTTTTAAGGTGGTACTTAATGATTCATTTTGAAGTAACGACCTTAATCCATCTTCGGTAATTTGAATCTAATGAAGCATCGCATTAGCATTTCGACACTGGTAAAGCTCGTTAGACAATCCAAAACGAAAACCTGAAATGTATGAAAAAAAAAAGTGTTAAAAAAAAAACGGAAATTATGCTTACTTGGCTTTAACCGCAAAGTTACACGATGGATTATCTGCGCTATGTTAAACGCGGGTATCGAACCCCGATTTTTAGCGCTAACCCCCCCCCCT